>NW_019174295.1:4515460-4605460 GCF_002260705.1 Seriola dumerili | reverse complement strand
TGACATGGTGGTAATGTAATGGCAGCGCGGCCCAGCCAGAGCCAGAAAATATAAATATCTGAGATGCCTTCCATTGGTGGGAGGTATAAAACTGAACGGCTGCTTGATGGCACAGTCTGCAGATGCACTTTATTTTTGATTTTTCAGAGATAATTTTTGGGATTTAGTGGTTTCACATAAACAACAACCTGCTTTATGTGCTTCTATGTTTAGATGTTTGCCCTGCACAGTGTCAACCAAGCGTTTGCTCTTCTGTCTTCCGGCTATCAAAGAACAGCAGGCTTCCTCTCTGCACACTCTGTCTTACTGACTCTTACTATTATTGATCACCATAAATTCTGTCTTCTAAAAACATTTTCTGCCAAAAAAAAAAAAAATGTTGCAGGAGCAATTTTACATATTAGTGAAATGAAATGAGATTGACTGACTGGGTCATGTGACTGTGGGGATTTCCTCAGTGGAGGAATCCCTGGTTGCTGTCAGGACCACAGAAATCTTTATCAATCCATACACACAGCTCACACACACAACACAAAGTGACAATCACGAAAATACTGATGAATGCTGTCAGCTGTCAATACACAACACCAACCTCGGTTTCTAACCTCCACTGACTGGGAGTTGGATAATGGCATGATGAAATACAGTGTCAATAAGTGGGTCAGTGATCAATAACCTCAGTGAGGGGCTGTTTATGTCTACCTCTGGTTAAACCCTCCCAGGACACTACGCTATTGATTAGGCAGAAGCGCGCGCGCGCACACACATGCGCGCGCGCGCGCACACACACACACACACACATTCATATGAGCGCCCACACATTCCAATCATCCTTAACACACAGAGCCAACACGTGCACACCCTGACACACACACTTCACACACTCACACAGCGCACATTTCTCACCATTTGTCGGTCCACTCATGATGTGAAGGGGGACAGCTTGAATGATCCTCCTCGGAGTCTCTGTCAGTCTCTGAACTTTATGTTTCCAGCAGAAGGACAAAAGCTGGAGATATGACCGAGCGCTCCTGTCAACTCTCTCTATCCCGGCCCGACTTAAACTCTCCCTCCCTCCCTCCCTCTCTCTGCCTCAGTCTGGACAGGGCTTTCCCTGCTCCTCCCGGCAAGCGGATTATAACTGCCAGGCGGCAGACTACACTGCACCTCTCCACCCTGCGCTAAAAGGCAGCCGGTTGAGGAATTAAATCGAAAGTGACGGCACCATCCTCCTCATCCTCCTCCTCCTCCTCCTCCTCACGCCTTCAGCTGCTGCCTCTCCCACCCTACAAACCCTCCTCTGGTCGGGTGCAGAGGAGTCCATTCCTCCCTGGACCAGAACAGTCAGTGCGCTCCCGAGGACGCCCGCACGCCTGTGCGCTCCGGTGTGGGGACTGAAAGGCGGGGAGGAGAGGGGAGGGGGGGGGGGGTAAAGGGGTTCACAGACCCAAAGCTGTCAGAGCGTCTGTCACCGGGCGGGACGGGCTCGTTTCACGGAGCGACAGCGGCGAACAGCGGCTGAACTCCGAACAACCCCCGCCAAAGCCTCAACGTACACACAGCTGTTTTATGACTCCACACAGGGTTTTAACAGCCATGGCTCTCTATCGGGATTTTATATGAGGTCCAACGTGTTTGTAATTTGGTAGCCTGTTTTGTCGGTCCTATGTGGCATCAATGTAATATTCCTACCAAGAAAAGTGTGTCAACGGCTCTCAACAGTCAGTTAACGGCTGCCCTGATTGTGGGCCACTTTAATCCTATCTGCTATTTTTATTATCTCATGGCGTGTCACTTTAATATTCATACAATAATCCCACAATTCCTATTGGGATTGTGCTTCCAATAAATTTGACATGTAAATAATTCCAACTCAAACAGCTGTTCTCGGCTGATCATGTCACATATGGAGTTTTTTTGATTATGATCTTTGATATGATTTGCACCCATGCATCAGAGAGGAACATAGAAACCTGTCATTTAAATCGTCACACAGGGATTTCATAGTGGGGGGTGTTTATGCTTTGTGTATGCACCTTGTTGCCTCCAGGTTCCTATCATGTGCAGAGGACACAAAAACCAACTAGTACTTCTGTGTTGGACCTGGCACCAGGTTTTCTGTGTATCAGACTGTGGTCTATGTGATTCCCTGACAAATTTGCAATTAATCAAATTACCAAACACTGATTGACATGCAGTGAACCCGGGCTTTTGTGGGGTCCAGGGCCCTGGGACGATGGTCAGCTTTGCCCTGTTGATAATTCAGGTTTGTCGGTCAATAAAACCTGTATGTGGATCTTAGAGAGTAGTTGAAATTTACAGACTCACACATTTTAAAACGTTGCACAATTCATTACTCACACCTGTTTTCCCTACTGCAACATTTCAAAATGTCTTCTGTCAAAAAGACCTATTGTAAAGAGTCAAAGCAGAGCCAGCATTTGTCACTGATTTCAAAAAGCTGTTATCTTTTGAGACAAAAATTTTGAGAAATATATTTATTTTAACTGACACAGCTCTAAAAACAGTACATTTGAATCTCTTTGGGTTCTGTGGGTTTGGCAGATTTGACAGTCAGCCATAGTGGCTATGAGCCCAATAGCTGTAGCTACACACAAACACCAAAAGGTGGCAGTGTGTGTTTAGACAATAATCCTGGAAGCAGTTGCTGTCAGGGGAGAGTCTGCAGGATGTGGAAGTGTTATACTTCTATACTGTCCCTGTAGTTAAATGTCAAAATAGTAACTAGATAAGGAAACTCTGACTGAAATACATACCTGAGATGTATTGTGGGTAATGTAGTGGTTTTACCAGATAAATGATCCACTACAATAATCCACTTTAACATTTAAATTCAATATTGGTATACTCTGATAAATGTAAAGAATTTAAGTCACATTGATTTTCTGCCATAACAATTCATGATATCAAAAAGATGTCACATAGATTTCTTCGTTATTTTTTGTAGTTTTCATAGTCTACATATTTTCCTTTTGTTAAGTTGAGCAGTTTAAGATAGGATTTGTTCCCTATTGTATATAAAATCCCTCCTACACAAAAACATGTTTATACAATTACCTTTCAGTCTGTCCTGGCTCACATCCCTGTAACTGAAAAACAATGTGCAGGGTACTTCCTGCAATGACCGGCAAAAACTGACCACTGACGCTTCCTAATGCCTCCTGCTGATGTTTCTGCACAAGAAAGGAAACGTTCAAGAACAACTTAGCTCCAAAATTAAACATATGAACAGTGGAAAATAAAATTGCAAAAACATTTCAGAAGAGAATTTATAAAACGTCTGGCCTCTGGTGTGTGTAATGGTTTTGATCTCCTCTTGTAGTAAACACTTGAAGTCTCTGCCTTTCTATCTGAGTATCACATCCACTTTGTGTGTCTGTGGGGACGTTCAGGTGTGATTAATGAGCCATTGTAAAGTCAGACTGCCCATTTAAAAGCATTTGGAACACAATGGAGAGCTCCTTCAAAAGAACAGCATCCATTAACTGCACTGCGTGTTTTTACTAAACTGTGTCTGTGTTGTGTTGCATTTCTCTGAGCATGTAGAACATTATTTTAAACTGCGTCTTAAGTGGAGGTTTTGAATTAGGACCTGAAGTTTGCTGGGCAGAGGAGCAAGGCAAAAATCGGTTGTTCTATATCATATGGGGCACTGCTGGATTTCCAAATACTGCCTAAAACTAGAGCGATTTTCTATCATTAAGTAAAAGACCGATGATGATTTTATACAGTTTAAAATCAATTGTGTTATTCTAAAAGAGGAAATACAGAGGAGGTCTACTGACTCAGAAAGATGAAGTGACACTGGTGCTGGTCTGATTACATGAGGCTATTGAGGAAGTTGAAAAATGAAGATATTACTAAATATAGTATGAAAATAAGCAAACTGGTGAAGTATGGTTTATGTGTATACATGTGAAAACAAAATTGTCGACCACATACTACAACTCCTCCTCTGATGGTGTTTGTGTTAAGACTTATCTCTGTGCCACATTTTATGTTTTGGGCTACCCGGTAAGATAAACCTATATAAACCAGCTGGGCTGTTTTGTGTTGCAAATACAGTAGGGCGCCATCATGAAGAGGGGCGCTGGTGTCCCAGGGCGAACACTTCACATCATTTGGCTTTGCACTTACAGTAAAAGAGCTAATGGTAGGGTGAGGGTTGGGGTGGGGGTGGTGGAGCAACAGATAAAAAAAAAGAAAAAAAAAAGATAAAACAAACACGCATGGTGTGGTGCCTGAGAGGGGAACAAGTCGCCATATCCTCTTGGACAAGAAGTGCTGTTTATAGGAAATTTGGCCACACACCAGCCTATAAATACTACCGCAGTGAGTCTGCCAGTCACCTTGACTATGCTTCTAGTTACTCGTTGCCATCACGCATTACCTGAATTTCTGGCCGGATATGGGCAGCAGAAACAAGCTGTAAGCACAACAGTGATATATTATCAGCTTTGAATTGATACGGTGAACTTGTTAACAAATATGCCGAACACATCAAGCTCACATGGAGCAACGTTATTTTTAAATTCTGAGTCGTGCTTCTGGCCACATGATGAGTGCAAGTCTAATAATGTCTTTTTTACCGGTGGCCCAGACGGGTCGACACAATTCAGAAGCCACAAACTTAATGCAAAAGCCACAACACGAACACAAAAGTCACAACAAGACTTTTGTCATACTATTTTCAATGTTCCACTGTGTTCACCAGCAAGTGGTTAACTTTAACTGAGTGGCGTCTGGTGCTGGACAGGTAGCGTACAGCGGGTGTTTAGAGTTGCTGGCTGCTGGAAACGATGCTGATGAGATTAAAGAGGGTGCACCAAAACAGTAAATTTGCAGGCCAGAAAACCAAAACAATGAGGTAAAAAAAAAAAAACACTGCTCCATGAAGCTGAGAGGAACTTCAGAGACAGGAGATAATTCTCCATGGGTCACTATTAGCCACTGCATTCAAACTGAACATACTCATTTGATTCATAGTTGATATAAAAATATTGATTAGTGTAGATTTAATATTCTATTGTTTATGGAGGACCTTTAACCCAGTAGTAATCAAAAGGATAGATTTATTTATAGTTTGAAAAATTTCTTTCCGAGACTCTTCAGGCTAAAATAGATGTCATTACTCAGCATTTGAGGCTAATTCAAAGACAAAAAAAACATGTGTATTCAAACAATTAAGGTCCATTAAGGTCCCATTCACAGACATAAATGCATTGTTCTTCATAAATAATGCAGGCTTCCCCTTGGCCTGGTGACACATGTATCATCACTCATCCTTGTTTTTCCTCATCATGTATTTTGTCTGATGAACTTTAATTTTTACAGTACAGTACATTTTTCAGTAGTACAACACAACACACGTGAAGACACAGTAAAAAGTGTATAGATCCATCATTCCTCTGACTATTGGACAAACAGATGGATGCTGCTTGATCCATAGAAATCCCTCATGCAGACACAATAACACACTTATAGATCTGAAAATCTTTCCCACATTGTTTTAGGTCTGTACGTACGGTCACACTGTTTGACCCTCGCCCCATTTGAAGACAAAAATTCAGTTCAAGTATAAGCATCAAAGTTCCTGGTACAAGTCGTGTGTTTGTGTGTGATGGTGGGTGTGTCAGTGAGTCAGGAAATGGGAAAGGTGAAGGTAAGGTCTCCAGTGTGTATGTGTGTGTGTGTGTGTATGTGAGTATAATTACTGGTCTACCCCTGCTTCCTTTGATTAAAGGGTCATGAATGGGCTCTTTATGCCAGGGTCCTGTTCTTTATGGTTAGATTTATTGTTGATAATTCAGAATTTAGAGGTCAAAGGTCACACTGCACAACCCAAAAACTTTAGATTTATAGCTGCAGGAGATGAAAGTATGTCCGATAAATCAAAACATATTAATATTCTTTCTTTAAATAAAAGACAAACCACGCCTTTGACTCACGACTGCAGATTCACATGGACAATGAAAAGATGGTGTTTTGCAGTTTCAACTCTCCCACGATGTGTCATGATAAAATAACCTCAGGGTTTTCTCTTAGTGTGTGTTTTTTTGTCATATCAGATGGTGATAATCATAACCTTCTCTCAGCAGGACGCTTGTTGTTCTGTGTTATTTCACTGATCTGATGGTGTCATTTTTCACATGAAAGATAAAAAATAATCTTGGGCAGCCTTTTCCAACTGTGATAACAACAACACTGAAGACACAGGAGACAAATAATTCAACTCCTAACAGCTGAAAGCTGTGTTTCTTACAAATCAAAATACCTAGTTGAAGCATATCAGCGCTGTGGCACTGCAGTTTGTTGTAGTCGATTAGACAACATCCCACTTGGCTAACCGCCGCTTCCCTCTCTCACATCCTTCAAACCTGGGTGTGGAGCCAGTATTTCACAGCTTTGGTTCTTATCCAAAGTAGCTGGAGCAGCTGTGTTTGGACTGACAGGAATTCTCTGAGCCTTTGGGTGCAGTAAAAGGTTAGAAACGTACTGTAAATGACGTCTCTCTTGCTCTGTCCAGTGTCTACCACAGAAAGCGTTCAAGCGAACAAACACCGAAGGTGACTTGGGTCAAGTGGTTCTTTTATGAAGAGCATTCAGGTTCTGTCAGTTAAGTTTAAAGGTACAGTAAAATTAAATACTGTCTGTCCCAGGTTTTAACTTGACTTAACACTGGAAAGGGACACACTTAAATCTCTTAAATGGTTGAAATGAGGTGAAATGGGTGATCACTTTGATGATTGATTGATTGTCGAAATCATAAATCATTTAGTAAGCAAAAACTCCAAACAATCCCCTACTTTCCTCTGTTTTATATGACTTTGAATTTAATTTGTTTGGGTTTTGGGCAGTTGGTCTGACAAATGGAGATGATTGAAGATGACAATTCGCCATTTTTCTGACTGAGAACTAAGAAGAACATAAACACCAAATCACTTTAAACTGTAAACTGCAGTGAATGTAACTATGTGATTCTATAAGTGAAAGTGGGTAAATAACTGTTTCAAGGGAGAAACTTGAAATAGCTGTGATGGGAACAATGGAGGACGTCAGGTGATGGTGTTATGGAGCAACAAAGTCCACAAAGGAAGGGGGATGAGATGGGACTGATGGGTCAACAGAACGTCAGACTTCAACGTGGGAGACAGCTGTTTATTCCAAGTTTCCAACTGACAAAATTGTTATTTTACTCATGACCACCATCTTTCCAAACTTTAACCACACTGTCATCAGGGGTTGTCTTGGCCTCTGCTGCTTCACTTTTAGTCTGACATAGACAGATCTATCTCCACATCGCTGTGTCAGTGCTGGAGAAAGGTCTGCTCCAGGGGGGAAAATGTTATTTCAGTAAATCAAATCAAATCGTCTTGGGCGACGCTAAGCCCAGGATGCAGCGATGGCGCCCCTGTGGTGGAACTTGTTTTGGTGGAACATTTGCACATGGACCGGCGAGCACTGCCATCAAAATGGCTCATTTCTCACAAAAGAAAATGCAAAAAAACACGGTAAAAGACATCGGTCGACTTTGTGGTACGACTTGCCATTTTCAGCGTGATGGCTAGTAGCTTGGAGATTCTTGTTTCACGTAGCGAAGGGAATTCTGAAAACGCAGATAATGGAAAAGGAAGAGAATGCAGCGTGAAACATGGCAACGGCAGGCTTATACCGACAGTCTACATCCAGTGAGTTAGACTACTTAACTCTTGACCGCCCTGTTGTAGTCTGTCTCCTGCGAGACCCTCAACTTTATGAAAGCGCTTTACTTAATCACCAGAGGTTCCTCTCCTGAAATCCTCCATGTCATTAATGATAGATTTTTAAATCTGTGAAGCAGCAGGTTGCCATGAAAAAAATATACACAGAATGAATTAATCTTGGGGTAAAAGAGCCACTTCTACAGTTGTTGAAATGCTGAATGGTGTCATTCAAGAACACTTGATGCGTCTGCTGATCCAGAAGAGGTACAAACTGCCGAGGATTGTTTTCAAATGGTACTTCAGAGCCAGTGACAAATGACACAGGTGGGAAAAAAGGACACGGGTAAGTGCAGGGTGAGAGAGGAAAATGAGGACAGATGAAAGATGAGCTGCAGAGTAGAAGGGCTACACAAGGGGGAGACAATGAAAGAAAGGAAACAGAGAGAGAGAGCGATGAGAGAGGAGGCAGAGGGGGAGTTACGAGGAGTGAGGAGATGAAAGAGGCGAGAGTGATGAGGGAGAGTAGAAAGAGTGTCAGAAAAGGGAGAGAAAATGAGAGAGCGAGTGATGGAAAGAGAGGGGGAGGAAGGGCGACATCAGCGCTGATGAGAGAGATAAAACAGAGGGAGCAGGGAAGGGAAGGTGCTGACTGGCAGAACGAGTGTTTATCTTTCTGTTCCTATGCCTCAGTCCTGATCTGTAAGAAGCAGACCTTTCATATTCCCTCTCCTTACCTGTCAGCACCTCACACATACACACACACACACACACACACACACACACACACACACACACAACCAACTGAACTCATGAGAGGTGGCCTATATAACGTTGCATGTACACTTGTAGGTCAGCTGAAAAAGTGCTTAAATGTTTATGACCCTGAATTGTTCTCGACACCTTGTTTGACCCTTCCAGTCATTACATCTGTCAAAACAGCTCTCAGGCAGGCAGAGGTGACGCTGGGGCTGTAAAGATACATAAACACAGTGCAGGAGGAGAGAGGCTGAATGAAAAGAGAGGGATGGAAACAGCACAGAGGAAAGTGAACAAAATAATTGCATTAGGGGCTCTATGTGAGACAGTACTTTGAAGGATTTAGAACTTTTGCACTCATATTCCCTTTTATGTGCTACAAAGCACAGTCTGATTAATGAAATAAGACACCTCGTCTACGCTGGAGGAAGTATTCAGCTCTTTTACTGGAGTAAAAGTGCTAATTACACACTGTAGAATTACTCTACATTACAAGTGAAATTCCTGCACTGAAAATGTTACCAACTTAAATATATTGAAGTAAGTCCAGGAAAATGTACTTTCAGAAGTAGAAAAATAGCATTAATGTAGTTGGTTGAGATGGAGCTATAGATGAATTGATTTTGCATTTTAGCATGAAATATGTTTTAAACAAGTAACTGGTAAATCAGCTAATGATTTCAGCTGAAATGGCTTATACTTATGGTTGCTAGGTAGTTTACTCCATAACAAAGCATCATGTATCATAAGGTCTTCGTATGTTTTGGTTGTAGAATCTAAAGTTATCAAATAATTGAAGTGGAGTAAAAAGGAAAATATTCCCTATTGAAATGTAGTAGAGGAGGAGTACAAAGCGACATGCAAAGATAATGAAATACAAGTACCACAAATGCTTACTTAAGTACAGTACTTGAATAAATGTACCGGTACTTACTTTTCAAAACTGAACTCATCTAAAGTTAATGTTTAAAATGCTGCTCAGTTTAAGTTGGAACTGTACTTATATCTGAACATCGTCACCCATACGTGACTTTGATTTTATTTGGGTCAAGGTAGCTGGAAAATTCTTTTCTGCGCAGTCCATAGCCATTGTCACTTCTTGGTACAGGAAGGATGAGGTCTAAAAAAGCCAGACAAGTTGTTATAGGATGTAGCAGCATGGAACAGTACAGTACGGTCTCTGTGGTCCAGATGCACATTATCCACAGGATATACCGAACAGAGTTGGCCTCTCTGAGAAGAACAAATAAGCGGCACCAAAAACCCAGCTGAGGCTCGTAATGTGTTTTTTCCTTGTGGTTATTCTCTTACTGTAAATGAGATTAATTATTGTTGTATTATGCTGCTGCGGATGCATGCACAGTATGTGTGAAATGTTTCCAGCTGAGGTGGTGACAAACACGTAAGATAAAACAAAACAAATGTGTCTCTGCAGACAGTTTGTTCTGCTTGCTGATGAAAACATCAGAATCAGAGTGAGGTGAATCATAGTTGTACAAACTAAACTGTGCTGTAATCCTGCACTTGAAAGATACATCTAATCTTATGCTGTTTATCAGTACATTTCATCCCCCGGATGTTTGTGTGCACAAACAGAGCTGTATTATAGATTGGTCCCACAGCTTGGAAAAAAAACACTCAATACACAGACAGGCAATCTGTTATTTCTCAGGAATTTTTTTTTATAGCTTTTCACTTTTACTGTGTATTTGATTTAATGGAAAGTAGCAGACAAGATTAAAGGAGAAAATCTACAAAAAAAGACCTTGAGAAAGACTCAAATTAATGGTAACCTTAGATTATGTGTTATCTCTTCTTTCTTTACAGTCATTTTGAAGTAATTATACTGAACTGATAATCGAATGCAGGTTACCGGCAACAAAAAAAAATCATTGTTGCTTTGTTATCTTCAAAATCAGCCAAAAAAAAAAAACATATATATATAAATATAATGAACATAACCCATTCACCTATTCATCACTACTCAAACATAATTTCTAGGAGACAGGATTGTTGATAAAAGATCAATGAATGTCTGAGGTCACTCATTTACATTTTACTCAAACGGACTCTAGAAGGCACCAAGGACGAGGGAGTGATAAGGACAGGTGACAAGTTTAAAACACAGCACAGAAAGAACAATTTTTAGACAAAGGAGTAGAGGAAAAAATTATATACTCAGGAGCAGACTATAGAACCAGGGAACAGGGCCATAATATCAAGGGATGGATAGATTAGCAGTTAGAAAGTGTGGCAGGGAGGGGAGAATGTGGAGGGAGAGAGAGAGAGAGAGAGAGAGAGAGAGAGAGAGAGAGAGAGAGAGAGAGAGAGCAAGAGAGAGAGAGAGATAGAGAGATAGAGAGATAGAGAGAAAGAGCAAGAGAGAGAGAGAGAGAGAAAGATAGAGAGAGAGATAGAGAGAGAGCAAGAGAGAGATAGAGAGAAAGAGCAAGAGAGAGAGAGAGAGAGAGAGCAAGAGAGAGAGATAGAGAGAAAGAGAGATAGAGAGAAAGAGCAAGAGAGAGAGAGAAAGATAGAGAGAGAGATAGAGAGATAGAGAGAGAGAGAGAGCAAGACAGAGAGAGTTAGAGAGAAAGAACAAGAGAGAGAGAGATAGAGTAAGATAGAGAGAGAGATAGAGAGATAGAGAGAGAGACAGAGAGAGAGAGAGAGAGGAAGGGATAGGACAGGGAGAGGAAGAGGTGTGGGGAAGAATGTGCTGGGTCTAGACAGACAGGAGAATATGGCCATACTGACTTCCTGTGTCTCACTTCCCATAGAAAAACATATAAAAGGTGTAACAGAGACAAACAGAGGGGGAGAGAATGCATAGCAAAGAGATGTTGGATTAAAATGCACATGACCTTTTGCCTGTATTTTCTGACTAGCCATGCTCATTATGGTTCCGGCAGTAGTTTCCTCTGCAGGCTCTAACAAACTGTTTGCAGGCTCCACTGCATTTGCACAAATAGTCCTGACCAGAATAATGACTCCAGATAAGCTGGGTGGTCGAAATCATAATTGACGCAGGCGCTGGGGATGAATCATCACACATGCTATCACTAATCAGAGTTTTAGGCTACATGGATGTTGCTCTGGGCTCTGTGACAATAATGCCCCAAAGGATGGTGTGAAAAGAGATGAAACTGAAAGAAAGAGAAAAGAGAGAAGTTCTCACTTGGGTTTAAGTGGTTGTGTTTTAAACAAATATAACTTGGTTTACATGAACAAAAAAAAACTGGCCACATGAAAAAACGAATGACCTGCTTCTCTCCTCTTTGTTTGTGATTTTACATCAGCGTCAAACAAACACATTTCACATCATTAACACAAATGAGTATTGATTAGGCAGCATGAATTAACACTTTGTTTGTGTTGAGTTGTTCAGTTGCTGCTGAACTGCTGGAGCTCTGCTCTCAATGAGGCTGAGAGTGTTTGAACTATACCACATGTGGTGTGTGTGGGAGGGTTTTTGTCGTGTACATGCAGGCTGTCATCTGTATAGAGGATATAGAACATTGTGTTCAATGACGCAAGGAAATAACTCAGATGCTAGGTACATTCTGTGGTATGTGGAGACTTTTAACAGTTTCTGGTGTCTGTATATAGCTGTAATACTTCTGACTGAGACTACAGGGCTAAAAAAGAAACCGGATGACTGGCTGTAGTAAAACAGAAGAAACAGAAAGTTATTTATATTTTGAATTTTTATGTGTTTAAAAAATATTAGTATTTAATAAAGGGTTACGTTTAGATGACCCTTTATTGTGTTTTATTTTTCTTCTTTTCTTTCTTTTTGCATTTCAGTGTTTGGAGAGCATTTCCCTTATCGTTTGTGTTTATGGGGCCAAGACCAAGATAAACAACCACACGCTGACATTGTGGCAAAAATCTAGAAAAAGTACAGTGCAATAGTCAGGCCAGGGTGTAGGGTTTAAAAGACCAGTGTGTATGGATTTAGGGGGATACATTTGCAGATATAAAAAATAATATTTATGTATTAATTAGCGCATAATCCATTCAACAGTAGCCTATCACATTGTTTTACTAAGACCACTAGGGGGATCAGAGTTGGTAATTGTCAAAAATGTATAAAACTCTGGTCTCTAGTTCACCACGCTTTGTTCAAATATTTTCTCTCATCTTTTGAATGCTGAACAACATTACAAAGTACAAAGACGAATGTTATTTTGTATTCTGTATCTATGGCCCTTGATGTTTCTTCTGCAATTTTGTACCATCTATGAGCAATGGCATTTTGTAAATATCTGTAAAGAAGGGTTTATTGTGATGTTTTGTAAATGGGGTATCTATGGTGATTTGTTAGTCACATTACAGATCAGTTTATTATATGTAAGAAAACTGGTATAGCTTCAGCTTTAGATTCCACCCTGTTGAAGACAAGATGGTGAATAAATCATGGAATATGAGAGAAAAGTTGTGCTATGCGTTTTGATTTTCACGGACTGACTGGCACCACGCTGTGTGCAGTCTCATAGAAAGAAAATTTCAAAACCTGCAGACAGTGCCATATAATCCTTGAGGTTTTCATTATACTGAACCCCATTTTTGATATTCCACTAAGTGGTAAAGAATGACACCAACCAACAAGAAGATGATCCCAAATGTCACCCTGCATGACCTGCAACCTCTTTGCCAACAATACACACACAGCATAGCCGTTCCCTCGTGCTGTAACCATGGATATGGCTGCTTCTTTATTTACTAAGATTCCCATTAGCTTTTGCATTGCAGCAGCTATTCTTCCTGGTACTGCGTTAACCGTGTTGTTTGAAAGTAGCACTTTTTCTTCTTCACTGGCTCAGTTGGTCACCTGCACCCTCATCATCAGTTGTTGTGTCTGTGTCGGGACCTCTCGTTTTCTCTCCCTCTCCACCAGGCTCATTTTGCACGCACGTTAACTTAACAAGGGCTGCAGACTAAACTTTTCCTCTGGTAGCACTGGTGCTACCAACCCCGAGCACATGATTTGGTCACACTGTGAACAGATGTTCCTCTTTTGCTGTGTTACAGGCCGTTTTGAACTTAAGAACCATCTCATTCTCCTCCATGGAGCGACTGCCCTTATCAAACCACTGAAAGAGGTGGGGAGGGGCCCAGTGTTTGGCTCCCCCTCAGGGTTTGGGTTTCTTACTGTCGTTGTGCAACTTTATTTTTCAAGCTTGAAGTCATATGTAACTTTTCCACATTAAAGTGTCTAAAAATCCTACAATATATACTTGTACCTTTAATCAGTTTGAGAGAATGAAAAAAGTCTCAAAAAGATCAAATAATTATAATGAATCAAAATCTTTTGTGCTGAAATTTTATCCCAAACTAAATTGCCAGTTTTAATAGGTGTTCTTATTGTATTTTATTTGTACCTTAGAAAATCATGATACAGCTAAATGTAAATCAGCCTGCACTGCGGGTTTTGGCTTGGTTTTGACAACATCTTCAGACAAATGGTAAACCAGCTTTGAAGAAGTGAAAAATCAAAATCACACTAAGTCAGTTATCCATGTAGATTAAAAAACAGGAAGTTTGAGTAAACTCTGGAACAATGATTAGTATAGTCAGTCTAACTCAGTTTAAACTAATTAAAATAAAACTGTATTGGTTGATGAGAACCTGTCTGAGTCTGTTCTCATTAACTGTAAAATAATATAAAAGTAATGCAAAGCAATTCTTATTATAACCTATTTAACCACATAAAACAAGAGGAAGAGCTCATATTACTGTCTTGCAGTCTGAACTTTTGTCTTCAAGCTCCTCTAACCTAGATTCAACATGCAGCCATTTTTTTCAGCAGTACTTAATTTTTCAGTGTGCTTATTGTGGTGTCAGTGTTGTGTACCACAACTTCACCTATGTGAGTGTTTCATTGAAATATAGTGAAACTAACTGAAATGATCCGACTGATCTGATCTGATTGAGTAGGTTAGTGGGATGGAAACAAATGGGAATAAAGTCTAGTAGGGTTCAGGTTGAAGACTTGTTGAACTGCTACAGTACAGCTACCCAGCAGTCAAAAACAGAAGTGTGGTTTTTATTTGGCAGCTCAAAAGTGTGAATGTGAAGTAGGGTGGTGCTGAAAAAGAGCTCAGAAAACATTCCCTGAATATATAATGGTAAAAAAACTCAGGTTTCCCAGAGGGTACAGAGTGCTGTCGAGCTGTCATTGCACTGCAGCCATGAGATATACACTAAAAGCCAGTCCTTGTCCTCTGATTGGCTACTGTCCTGCTGTGATGTCATCAGAGCTTGATTATATAAAGGGTAACGGGCTCAGCTGCTTCAAAAGGGCAAGTGAGTGAGGAAAGAGAGAATGGCAGGCTGTGCGTGTGTCACACACAAAAGTAGGCATTCATAACAGCAAGAGGAAGAGAAGCTAAAAGCTGCTGACAAACACATTATGATGATACTTTGTGATGTGGATTTAAAGGCCTCTGGATTATCAAATCACTGGATTGTAAAGCACAGGACAGAGCCTGGAGGTAGGAAAATTAACTGCAGGTCTAAAGACATATGCTACATATACATCTATCTATCATCTATATATATGTATGTGTGTGTGTGTGTGTGTATATGTGGCACACAAGTGTCTAATTATTCACACAATTTACGAATTACTGAAGCATAAAAGGAGTTTAGTCTTGAATTACATGGTAATGGATAAACTAGTAGCATTAAAACGTTTATAATCATTTTTACACAGTAAAAGACTCAGATCTTCCCAAGTTTTAACAGTGTATTACAGTAGTTAAAAGCTGACGAATGAAATTATAAGATAAAGTTGAATCTTTTCTAACATATAATGAATTGATTTTGCACATACACGACAGGTGTTAAAACTTTAAAGTCCCAAATATTTCAAAAGCATCGTTCTGATTCTCTTTTCTTTATTCTAACAACAGCCAAATGAAAAGGGGATCTGGCCAAACATAATTGAACAGAAATTAATCTGATTTTTTCAGCGTGTTTTTCTCATATTAACAAATCCAAACTAGCTTTCATCTTTGACATATATGGTTTGTTTTATCACGACAGCAAAATGTTTCATGACATGTTACCAGAATGTTTGTGCTTTTCAAAGTGCACAAAGACATTTCTCTTCCCTCACAATTTGGTCTACTGTCGTCAGTTTATTCTACTAAGCGCTGCAAGAGCTGGGTGTTTTGTGTGCGTGTGTATTTTTGTGTTTGCACATGCACTTGTGCCTGTGTGTTGTGTTTGTGCATGGACTATTGTGGGCACTTTTGTGTGTGTTTAAGTGCTCAGTATAATTGCCACCACCAAGCTTCCTCTGCTTAAATATTGGGCTATTTATGTCTCTGTAAATCTTTTGTGTTTGATTCTTGGCCTAAGAGAGACGGTCAAGTTTCTTTGTGTGTGTGACTGTTTAAACAGCTCAGGGAGGGAGAAGAGCAGAGCCTCTTTGGCAAGCTTGACTATGTGTCAGTGGAGGTAGCCGCCCAGATTATTGATCTAATCAGTGGGGGCAGTGAATAGTCATGAGGCACCATGAAAGATCCATCGGTGTAAAAGTTGGCAGGGTTAGCTTTAGGCTTCATGAGGAAAGAAACAAGTGCACTAACCATTTTACAAACATGAATCTAGATGAAATCATTTCTGCGGTGACATTTAGCCTGGTATGAGATGTATGTATGTGCATTATTATCTGACTAGACGACGCCTCATCCATTACAATTGAAACAGCCTTCTAAGCATCAGTGATGAAACACTGAAACTTGCCCCACACACTGGCACCTCCATATTCTCTAAATGTAAACATGTTGATTTGGGGACACTTAGGAACAATGACAAATTTTGACACAAAGGTGTCTGATGAGGACAGCAGAGAGAGACAGATTGATTGACAGCACACCAACACTGATAATTAACATTCGCTGCCTTGTAACACTAATGTAATGACACTGTAAGGCTCTACTTGTGAGATGATTGTCATAAGAAAATAATCTCATTATGGTCCGCCCTGGCATTTTGACATGCATCCCAAAATTCAACACTTTGCTCATTGACCAAAGGAGAACTGGGTAAACACTTGTGGATCCATGTAACTATTTACAGCCTGTGTTAATATGTGTTGTGAGTGTGTTGGAATTAAGTCAACACGCATAAAAAACCCAAGTGTGCATGAAAACAGAAGATCCAGTTAACCAAACAAGCTCTGGAGGTGCATTGAAAAACAAATGCCGTACATAAGCTGTTCCCTTTTAACTGTGTGTATGAGAACAACGCAAAAAGAAAATAAACTGCCGCATAAAGTAAACAGATAAAATGCAGCTCGAACAGTAATACTGTAGGACCAGTTATGGTCCTAAACCATTGCTTACTACAGTACCATCTCTGCTGTCAATTAGACCATAAAAGAGCTTTTCATGCTCAGCCAGGCAACCCTGTGTAGATGAAAGCTAATGGCTTTTTTTCCTATACATACTGTTTAGCCTTACTATGAAAATAATTGAGCAATTAAAAATGCATGACATCAAAATTTCAATTTTATGTGGTGGTGCCTCTGAGCCAGTCCAGGCAGACTCATACACAACATACAGTATGTATTGTACTCACTGCAACATATGTTCAATGCAACCATAGCAATAAGACAGTATATTTAAGCTGCCTGGTCTTACTCTGGCAATGTTACTACTGCTGCTGCTCTTTTGCAGATACTATTGCATATCCTGCTCCTTTGTGAAAGTACACATATGTTCATATCTGTAAGATAATGGCAGAAACTTTAACCTGCTGACCTCCCTCATCATACTTGATGTTGACCTTATCTTCTCATATCGTATGGACACTCATCTCTCTCGCGCGCGCACACACACACACACACACACACACACACATATATATAGCATGTATACAGGCACAAACACATAGGTTTGGCACTTGCAGGAAACGCCCTTCTTCACTTACCACTACAGGAAACTGCTGCTGATGCTATAAGTGTGTTCACAACATTCAACTTGTAGTGCAACATATAGATAAGTGCAAGGATTTAAGGATGATGTAGACCATCTTCATCAACACTGAGGGAGTAAAGAAAGACTTTAAGCCTCAACTGGACACACAACCAATACTGAAGACGGCAAAATCCCACAAACAGTGCAAACAACTAAATCCCCATAACACACAAGCAAATGTAAAAACATAAGCCACCCATCTCTTAGAGGGGCTCCTCCTATTTAAACTGCTCTCATACAGGATGACTCAAATTCAAAAATGTAGCTGTTCTGAATTTCAATCACTTTAAAAACATATATAGCTAGTCTTTATTTGTTTTAATCCGTTATGAAGGAAGCCATGTTGTTCTGTGTGTGTTATGACTATAGATCATGGAATCTGTGAGCACTGTGTCAGCACAGGCTAACCAATCGCAGCACAGCAACTCCTCACTGGCCTCTGATTTGTCAGCGAGCTCGTCGGAGTACAGTGACCCTGAACTTGTGCTGCTGGGTGCTGCAATGGCCATTCTGGTTCTGGCCATAGTTTTTGGTAAGTTACAAAACATTTCATCGTTTCAGTTAGTCAGTGGATTTCTTTTTCGGATTAACTGATTGTAGGGGTCAAAACTAAAAAATATTTTTTACAGCTGATTTAGACGACATTCAAATGTCTCCTTAAGTTACATTACTCTGAATGTATATTTTCTTCTGTCAAGGTAACGTCCTGGTGATTACCGCCATCCTGCGGTTCCAACGACTCCAAACAGTCACCAACCTCTTCATCGCCTCTCTGGCTGTTGCTGACCTCATCATGGGCATGGTTGTGGTGCCCTTTGGCTCCAGCTACATCCTGCTGGAGCGCTGGCAGTTTGGAAACTTCATGTGTGAGTTCTGGACGGCCACTGATGTGCTGTGTGTGACAGCCAGTATAGAAACACTGTGTGTGATTGCTCTGGACCGCTACCTCGCCATCACCTCGCCACTCCGATACCCAATGCTGCTCACCAGGTATGACCCGAGATGCTGACATTTTGGTCTGGTTGTGTGGGTTCTGAATCAAAAGTAAGTCTTACTGAATAGGTAAACATATAACTTTTCAAAACTTCAGGCCTGAGCTGCTAAATGAATATGACATTTAATAGATAAATCTACAGTCAGTCACATAGAGACGATAACTGCCGCTCCACTCTGCATGTTCAAACCTTGCAGCATGTTGCACATCCAACCATGCCGCAATCAGTGATGTCACAGCAGGTGTTTTCTATCTTGTCAAAGGCTGTTGAAACAACACGTTTTGGGTTATGACCAAAGGTGCACAATGCTGGAAAATGTGAATCCATAAAGATTTACAATGGTAGCATTCTGCTCTGTATAACTCAGTGTGGTTAAATCCTTCCTCCAGCATAGCTGGATAGGTTCTGTAAATCGTCACTGCCACTAGATATCCCGCTAAACGACCAGCATCTCAGACCAAAACAAACGCTTCGTCGGCCACAGCTTCCCCTCCCCTCCCCTCAGTTCTCAGTCAGCAAGGTGTTAAGAAGCCCAGTGAAAGCGGCCACTAGGCACACAACAATAAGCACAATGGAATGCAGTTACCCTGTGTACATAAGAGCCAACAAAAAACAATCAAGCCACAGCCATTAACCCAAGCTAACATGGCCGTGATATGCTCCACAGCAATGCTAGCAGCTAGCCAGCTAGCGATAGCGACATTTGCCGAACAAATTCATAACAGCAGTTAGCTAACGTTACTATGGCAACTGTAGCTCGTCATTAATGGAAAAAAACGTGTAACATCATGTAGCCATTAAGTTACTTACATGCGGAGGAGAGGAAGCCATGTCTGAGTCAAGCTGGGGTCCTTTAGCCGCTGGTGGAGCTCTCCTCTGCTAAAGTCAGACCAGTACTGGCTCCAAGGTCCGACTGAGAAAGAACCGGACGCACAAATGAGACGGTAAAAACTTTATGGATGTTTTTATTGTCCACTGTCCGACCAGGATTTGAGCCGGTAGTCCCCATGTCCAGTCCCTGTGCCCTGGTTTTATCTCTTTCTTTGTCTGGGATGTTTTGGACGAAAATGTGGTTCTATCAGTGGATGACACTCTAGATGTTCGTTTCACCTGAATGCTGCACACTGCACTGTGCCATCTCACCTGTGGGCGGTCCATATGTGTTTATGAACATGGGGAAGGCCAATGGTTTAACAGGAGGGATCCACATGCACTGACGCGCACACACACATGCACTAACATGCACGTGTACATGCAGTAACAGGCACATGCTGCCAGACCAGATACCAAAACAAAAAACAGAAACTTAGAGTACAGCATACATAAGAGCTGTGTCTTAGAAAATAGTTGTTTGCTGCTACATTATTGTTTAAAATCTTAAAACCTTTGAAATTGCAATTGTAAAACGTTTGTTAAAACAGCTATAATTCATACTTTTTCTGAGCAATACCAATGCATGATGAACCTACAGAGAATTATCTCCTGAATCTGTAGCGCTCCTTGGTTTGACAGAGCTTTGTTAACAGTGATCATAATGTCAAACCAGCACAGTATTTCTCACTTATCTGTGTTTTTACTAACATATTTACAATATTGTCTCTTTCTAACAGGGGTCGTGCCTTGGCCGTGATCCTCGGGGTTTGGGCAGTGGCCTCCCTCATCTCTTTCCTGCCCATTCATCTGAAGCTGTGGGTGTCACGTGAGGATGAAGCTAAGCGGTGCTTGGCCGATATGTACTGCTGCGACTTCAACACCAATGCAGCATATGCTGTGTCCTCCTCCATTGTGTCCTTCTACCTGCCACTGGTGGTAATGATTTTCTTGTACAGCCGGGTTTTCCAGGAGGCGCAGAAACAGCTGGAGAAGATCAGAGGCAGGGAGAGGCATTTTTATAACTTGCATTACACTGCACAGCTGGCTTATCCCAATGATAGCCCTACAATGAATAAACTCAGGGTAGGAACTGAGGTGGGAGAACAAGCAGGGGAGGACAGACTAAACATGCAGAAAATGGGAGTAAGGACAGAAAAGGGGGAAGGAAAAAACTCCACTACAAAGCGTCTAAAGTTTTGTCTTAAGGAGCACAAGGCTGTAAAAACTCTGGGGATTATCATGGGAACATTCACACTGTGTTGGCTGCCATTCTTCATCCTCAACATCCTCATGTCCTTCCTCAACTTGGGTGACATTAAGCTGCTCTTCAGACTCCTCAACTGGCTGGGATACTCCAACTCAGCTTTCAACCCGCTCATCTACTGCCGCAGCCCTGACTTCAGACACGCCTTTCAGGAAATACTCTGTCTGAGGAGCAAAGTGGGAGGCTGGGGAGGGAGGAGAGGATGGGGATGGTGCAGAGAGAGAGATTGTTACTCCAAGTCCCCAGGTAGGACGAATGGGGACTCAGACCTGAGTGGTGTCAGGGGGGTGGACAATCAGCAGACGTCAGCATGGGAGGGCAGTCTGGAGAGCTCTATCCGAGACAGCCCGCTCACTCTGGCTCTTCCAACGTCTCGCTGTGAGCAGGTTTTAGAAGTAGCTCCAGGTTCTCTGACAAACTGGCGGGCCAACAGTTCTGCCAATGGGAGCTTTAAAGAAAATATGGCTTCTACTGCTTGACCAAATAAGATGTCAGAATTCACACTGTGCAGTAAACACTAGTTTGATGGAGCTTATATTGGTTGTGTCTTTTTGGTCATTTTGAGGCTGCAGCTCAGTGCGGTTAGCAAATACCCCATTAAGTGTGCTTCAGTCAATGTTACTTTTACTTGTGTTCATTGTTCCTCTTTGCTGCTCCAGATCACAACTACGACAGCGGCTACACAAGTAAACCATGTTTAGCAGGATTCATCAGCTTTAAAAGAGGCATGACTTAAACTTTTAAGTGAATATTCAAGGCATCGCAACACAATGTATTGAGGCACCAAAAATCGCATTCACAACGATTCAGTGCAAAAATGTGCAAAATGTATCGCCTCAAAAATAATGATAAACACACAACAAGAACAGCTGCATTCACAGAGTGAAACCAAACAGTAGGAGCTTCATCAAACTGGTATAACAGGTTTATTATTGGAAGGTGTTTCTGTTATTTTGTCAACCCCTTGTTTATAGAAAATGGACACCAGACAGGCGATGTCATAATGGACTGCATATGAATTGCTACTGAAATACAGGAAAAATAAGAGTAAATTATTAAAGGATAAGTGTGCTGTTCCCTTTATCACAGTAAAGAAGAGAAAAGGCTTTAATGACCGCTGTTTTTAACACTGCATACGGTATTTTGGCAATTTATACCAGGGCCCGATTGGTCAGTTTGGATGACTGGGATTCACATGAAAACACGCATTCTGCATTTTCTTAAAGCCTAAATAAGCATCAATCAAAGTTAAACAATACATTAGTTACTAAGAGTCAAAAACTCAGCTGATCTGCTCCATTAAGACTGTGTGGGTGTGATTTGATCGCAGAAATCTCTCATGTTAAATCATGAAAAATCGAACTTTGGCAGAAAATTGTGTGTTCTTGTGTGATCCCATCATCCACAGTAAGAACTGTGAGGTGAATTTGAATAAACATTTAGATATAATCCCGCTGCAGTCGTTAGGTATTTATTAATTAAGACCTGCCTGTGGCCAAGCTGCCACACAAGGCAGGAAGCACAAGCAGGAATTCAGCACCACATTTATAGTGCTAATAACTCTGTCTGCCAAGAACACAAGTGCAAGTCGCAGATCCAAACAAAGCCTCCACAAAGCAGAGATAAAAAAAACATTTTGTTTGCCCTGTGGCTAAAAGTCTTATTTGAAAGAGAGGGTCACATTTGAGGATCACTTGTAATAACCAACCTCAGACTATCAGACTATCTCCCTGTTATTCATTCCTTCCTAATAAACCTCATAGCTGGTGCAAAACCATTTGTGTATCAGACCTGAGACCCAAACTTGTGACTACTGCTCTTTCTCTCTCTACTGCTTGTTCCTTTCATCACATATTTGCTGGCTCTATTTTCTCAGTTTCTCTCTCCAAACATTTCTATCTATCAACTCTTAACTGTTATCCTGTCGGCTTTACTTCTTTTATAGTAAGGACATTGTAATCTGTCAGACGGAGCTGGGGAGATCACCAATTCATGCAGTGGAATCTGTTCCCATAACATCGTGCTGCTGCACTCTGTAAAACCATAGCAATCAAACAACACATATTTTAAGTGCTTACCTTTAACGTTTCTCAGAAACTTGGTTGAAGGGAAGATCAATATCATTATATTCCAAATTCATCCTAAATACTGTGTAAAGACTCCCTACATCAGATCACATTATACTCTTAATTACATTTGGGAAATACCCTCCCCAGCCCAGCCTCTACATGTATAGCTAATTATTTAATTGGAGTAAAAAAAAAACAAAACCTGAGGGTCAATAATTGGTGATGGTGTACTGTAAAAATGATCTACACGTGTCTGCTTGCATGTATGATTTGTGTACTTGTGATTATTGTGTACTTGTAATTATTGTGATTATTGATTATGTGTGCATTTTAAAAAAAACTTGAAACATGCCACTGAATATTTGTAATGTACTGAAGCGTGAGTGAGATTAGGATTAACCAAAAAGTCGGAAAAGACAGTAGTTTAGTTTTCTCTTTGAAATCCAATTGAATTTTCAAATTCAACAGAATTTGAAATGAAAAAAAAAAAAAAGAACAACTGAGTTTCAAATGCTTTCCGACGGTTGTCTGAATTTACAGGCATTGATTGCGCTGTCATGTGTAATAATCGAATTTATCCGAGCAAGAGTTGAGCCAAGAGCTGTTTTGTTGCGCTTTCTGTATCACATCTGTCTTCATCAGATTACACACGTCGAGCAGCACTGAAACACTGAGTCTACACTTATGGTATTAGTGTGTCTGTCTTGGGAAACTTAGCCACATCTGAAATGTGCTTTGTTGAAACTGAAGTGTAGCTTGTCAGTAAAGGAACAGGATTCTTTTCTACCTCCATCAGAGTCACATGAATGTCATCTCATCTCTGTAAATATTTATTCAAACGCTGTTGTACATGTCTGTGTGTAAAAGGACGAAATTTTGAAATTGTATCGTTTTGAAAGTGTTGCTAAGCTATGCCTGTGTGTGTGTGTGTGTGTGTGTGTGTGTGTGTGTGTGTGTGTGTGTGTGTGTGTGTGTGTGTGATCAACATAGTGAGGTCGAAGTTAAAATGTGCCAAACATGACTGCAGACAAATAAGAGTGCAGAAAATCAGCTTAATATCTAATAAGACCGTTCACAGCTTACTTTCTAACAAACGACCTGGGGCTATTTGGCCAAACAAGTCAGGCTCGCTTAGCCGTCTAGACAAGTCAACCAAATATGTGTAGCTTACAACCTTCTTTGGGATTTGTTGCGGTTGTTGTTTGGTTACAAATTGCTTGTGAAAAAGAGCAGTGCGGGAACAGATTCTTAGACTGATTGCTACTCTAATCCTTCCTTTTAACGGGGCCGGCTGCTGCATAACAACGTTCCCATCTTAGCATTGGCGCCCGCTGACAATCGATAATGGAAACAACGGTTTTGTCATGTAGCCAGCTGGGCTAAAAAATCATTCTGACAGAGAAGGAACTGCATGCTGTTGCCCAAACCCAGCATTCATCAATCTAATTAAAAAGCCGGCCATAGTTTAAAAAATTTCCATAACCCTGGAAACTTTGAAAAAACTTCAAGAGGCTCTTTGTCAACAAATAAGATGAGAATGGGAAACGTGATTCACATCGCACTGCAGCTTTAACCTTTTTAACTAAGCCCACTGGACAGACGCCTTTTGTGCTTATCCAGTCATCCAAGTTACTCTTGAAGACTCGGCTCGTCTGTTTGCATTCGAGTTTACGCCTGTGAGCGTGTGTTTGTGTGTTTGTGTGTGTGAGGCATGACGTACAGTGACAGGTGCAGGCGGTCACAGCAGCTACAGTATCAGCTGCTGCAGGGGAAATACAATCAGCTATACTGCCTCAATACACACTCACACACATGCACATGCACAGCAAGGCACTGTGTGTATGTGTGTGTGTGTGTATGTGTGTGTGTGTGTGTGTGTGTGTGTGTGTGTGTGTGTGTGTGTGTGTGTGCGTGTGTGTGTGTGTGTGTGTGACCTGTTTCCACGGAAGAACTTTCCACTTTAGGTATGTTAAAATTAATGTATGCCCTTATGTTGTGTGTTCTGTATACCAACTGTATGTACTAGTGTCCTGGGTATTGTGTTCATTTTCATTTGTGTTTGTTTTTTAGTAATAAAATGTGCAATACGATTGTCCTCAAAATGTTCGCAAGTTTTGTGGGTTGTCTTTTGTCAAGTTTACAAGTCTGTATCCACACACCTACCTGACACACAGTACGTGCGTCACTGCAGCAAGATGAGAACATCAGAAAGTCCATGAAAGTCCATTTTCATCTGGTGTTAAATTTAAATCATTAAATCTGTGCAGATAGTGATGGCAAAAATAAAAAAAATACACACTTCACGTCACATGGCTCTGACCTCGGTTTTGGAAAGAATCATGTGAAAAAAATTTCCCCTCGGTTGTTTGATTACATAAAACTGTTTGTTTTTAATACTGAGAATTTAATTTGAGGGATTATTTATTCTGAAACCATACCATAATGAAACCTTTAATTGAATGTTCTAATGTTTTATTTCATTTTAGATTGATACATCAGATATCACATGGATATTAATTGCAGATCCTATTCCTACTCTGTTTATTTACACAGATCTTTTCTCTCTGTGTCTGTTCATGATGTTTTTGCATTATGACACCAATTGAAAAAAGGACCAACTGAAGGAGGCATGTTTTGAAATGTTTTACATCCTGTCACCTTCCTTTTCCACACGTGAGGATCTGCTCTCACTTCCCTGTCAAACATTAGTCCGGACGTGTCTGTGCTTTGTCTTGTTAACTGGCATTACAGAGCTGACAACAGGCAATCACAAATATCCTGTGTGATCACTCACCCACAAACACACAAACATTTACACGCGCAATTATAGCCCCACACATACAAGAGGACACACACATATATGCACACAAACGCACCCCTGTTGACAGGCAGATGCAGTTTAATCCCTGTGAATCAAAACAGAGACCCTCTGGGCTGTGCCTCAGGCTTTTGTACACAGTACACAGGGTAGAGGTATGCCCTCCAGATAAATACAGGCACACACACAAACACACACACACACACACACACACACTGGAATACATATGTAAAAAGGCAAGACATGCACATGTGCACACACCCACAGATGCTAGCACATGTCATATGGCAAGCACACATTACTAGACACGCGCGCACATACACAGACACAAATGCTAACACACACACATACACGTGGCATTGCAGAATATGCAGTATATACATGCACGGATACACAATGTCCTGAATGTGTGTGTGTGTGTGTGTGTGTGTGTGTGTGTGTGTGTGTGTGTGTGTGTGTTACAGAGAGTTGTGCCAAGTGTATCTTATGATCACGTAGAGTTTATAGATGGGGAGCTTGTGTTGCTGCCTGAACTGAAGCCGACCCAATATCTCCTGCCAAAAAGCAGGAAAGACAGTGAGAACAGACAGGTCTTCTGTGTCACCGTCACACACATACAAAAAAACACATTTCTGAGAAAGTGTTGTGGGGCTTTCCAGCAACTAAACACAGCGATCCTCCTTCTCAAATATCAACAACCTGCATAGTATCTCTAGTTGTGACACATATTCATTTTTCTTCAATGGTAGGATCAGTTTTATACTTGTCAGTCACATAAAGGAGCTCCAGATACACGGGATCACACAGGTGTATGTAATGTTTGAGCTCATGACACCATGAAATACATAGTTTCATTGAAGCTAAAAAATAGCGAGGCGTGAACGATTCTAAGGCAGCTTTCCTCCCATTTTCTCCTTTTCGAAGAATGTATGCATGGGTGCCTGGATGCATCTGTTTGTGTGTACATGCATGTGTATGTGTGTCCCGGGCCGACTACTCTCCTACAGTGTGCTGCTGTTTGCACAGAGACATTACATAATGTTTGTCTGTCCTTGGGTGCTAGGGTGGAGGCATCTGAGAGTCATTTGATGCAAGTGTCCTCCCTGAACTGAAGCAATAAACTGAAAGACAGCAAGAGCGGAAGAGTGAAAGAAGAGACATAAGAGGCAGACACACATGCGCACACACACGCACACACACACACACACACACACACACACACACACACACACACACACACACACACACACACACACACACAAACACACAAATACAAAGCATCAGAGAAATGCCAACAAGTGCACATGTTGGTTTTGGTAATTAAGTCAAGTTTTGCACATCAACAACACTTTATGAATTGTACCCATAAGCAGTGGGTAATAAATAAAACCCTAAGCATATATCTTTGCTGTCTATGTCTTACTGGTGCAGTAAATCTTTTTATTTACAGATGGGTGGCTGAGAAATGTCTCAGAAGCTCATGTGTCTCACACCAAACACATTATGGTGTCTTCAAACAGTCAATCTCAATCTGGTTTGTCAGGCTTTGTCATAAACAGATTAAACACTCACTGCATGATGATCGCAAACTACATGGAAAAATCGAGAAAATAGAATTGACAAAATAAGATGATACATTGTGTAAAATTGTTGCTATAAAATGATAAAAAAATGGTATAAAATACATCTGATTTGTGAGATTTTAATGCATACTATGCGTCTATTTCAAACCATATAGCTTCAGAGAATACAGCAAAAAGGCACATGTAGTGTTCAGGTTTGCTTTCAGACACTTCCAGTGCAGTTGTGGCCACAGAGATGATGTCTTTTGTGTACTAAATTAGCCTTTTCTGCTATCAACAACAACGACAACAACAAAAGATGTGACAATTTTCTATCATAGCTTTACCCACCACCTATGCAAAGGTCTATTAAACAGCTTTTAGGAGCCCTCTGACTCTGAGACTCAAGGACACACACAGACATGAAGCCTAAAGATGATAATCTGTCCCTTGTTATAGCTGCTTCAGTCAGGCTCGTGTCCATAAGTGAGAGAAATCCTTTCACCCTTCACAAACTGAAAGCGCTGATGTGCTTTCAGTTTGCTTTTCACATCCAGCAGCAGTCTCAGATCATAATTAGCATATTCCTGTTTAAAGTACTCTGCAATCCCTGTGAACCAGGGGTTACAACCAAACAACCACACACATCAACTGATGGGAAAAAGCACAACCCTGTCCAGCCACAACATGACTCAACACTGCACTGATCAGTTGTAGTTGGTAGCTTTGGTCTATAAATAAGGCCTCGCTATCTTGCTCGCACGTCAGTCTGTGGTAGCACACACTGATCCAGTGAGTAACTGTAAATGAGACCCTTGATCTGGCTTTGGATCATGGCCCTGATCACTGCTGCTGTGCTCAATATGGAAGTGGGAGGTACATAAATTCTGTATTTGCTTTTTTTTTATTTTTAGGTTTTTGTTTTCTTCTATAGTCACACATAACTACCATTAATTTGATAATGTATGAGTTGTGATAAAATGTGATAGTCAAAAACACTTAGATTTTTGTAGAAATTACAACAAACAAGATCGAATCTGTTAATTAGTGAGATGTGGAGGTGCTGTTAGGTGGATTTCTTTTTAACTTTACAACTGAGAGTGCGCTCAAGCCTCTTAATTAACTCTTAGCAAGAAAGTAAATAAGCAGCATTTTCCAAATTGTGAGGCCATTCCTCAAATAGCTTGGAAACTAAGATGGACACGGGAGATGGTAAACATGGAGAACACTGAAGGTGAGGCATCTCAAGTGACACCTAATCTGGGCTGCACCATAGTTAATGCGCCAGAGTTCAGTTTACGTTCACATCAAACATCAGAAAGGGGAAAAAATGTGATCTCAGTGACTTTGACCGTGGTATTATTGTTGGTGTCAGGCGGCTGGTTTGAGTCTGAAACTGCTGATCTCCTGTGATTCACACACGACAGTCTCTAGAGTTTTAACTCAGAATGGTGAAAAAAACAAAAAGCTGCAGTCCTGTGGACGAGAGAGGTCAGAGGAGAATGGCCGGACTTGGTTGAGATGAAAAGCTATGGTGTTAAACCTTGAGGCGGATAAGCTACAACAGCAGAAAACCACGTCAGGTTCCACTCCTGTCAGCCAAGAGCAGAAACCTGAGGCTGCAGTGGAAACAGGCTCACCAACACAGGACAGCTAAAGACTGGAAAAATGTAGGCTACTCTGATGATCTGGATTTCTGTTGAGGTATGTAGATGGTATAGTCGGAATTTGGCATCAACAGCATGAATCCATGGACCCAACCTGCTTTGTGTCAACGGTGGAGGCTGGTCGTGTAATGGTGTGGGGAATGTTTACTTGACTCACTTTGGACTCTTAATACCAGTCAATCAAGGTTTGAATGCCACAGCCAATGTGACTATTGTTGATGACCATGTGCATCCATTTATGACACAGTTTACCATCTTCTAAAGGCTAATTCCAGCAGGATAATGCACCATGTCACAAAGTAAAAGTCGTCTCAAAGTGGTTTCATGAGCGTGACAGTGAGTTCAGTGAACTTCAGAGGCCTCCCCAGTCGCCAGATCTGGGTCCAACAGAACACCACTGGGATGTGGTGGAACAGGAGATTGGCAGCATGAAAGTGCAGCTGACAAATCTGCAGAAATGATGTGATGCAGTCGTGTCAACATGGAGCTCAAATGAATGTTTCCAACATGTTTTGGAATCCATGCCATGAAGACCTGAGGCTGTTTGGAGAGCAAAGGGAGGCCCCATGTAGTATTAGTATGGTGTTCCTAATTAAGTGCTCAGTGAGTGTGCAGTGTGAGCTGTTAAACACTCACAGCTGTCATACCAACACACACGGGACCTGTAGATCCTTACAGATGATGAGAAGTGGAGATGTCTTTGTACCACACAAATCCTAAGATCAACCTTCAAACTAAGAACAGCCACTCTTAAGTTGTGGATAGTGTTGGGGGCCTTAGTGGTGTTCTGGGAGTTGAAAGTCAAACAGTTCTCAGCTCGAGGTGTTGAGCCTCCCATACCCTCTGTATAGATTTCCATGACAGATCCATATCTTACTGAGGCAAGCAGGAGTTCCCATCCAGCTTTATGTAGCTGAGAGAAGAATTCCAAAAAATCTTTTTATGATATGTTTTATTCTACTATTCCTGTTTTCTATTTTACAGGCCACCCTAAGTCCACCCAAAAAATATATTTTAGTTTGTGTCTGGGAAGATTGAGATATTAACTTTTGTACTTGTTTGTTATTAAGTTAATACAAGTGAAAAAATGTGTTAGAGCCAAGTATTTTTTGAGATGTTCAAGGGAGTGCCACCCCGGAATAGCTTAAAGGAGGTATGTAAGTTCTGCTATCGCTACATAGCCAACGTTAGCATTAGGAGCTGTTTACTCACCAGTCTAGAAGAAACATTGTGGATCAAACCTAATCAAACCTCATTCCTTTACTCACCAAGAGTTGTCTCCAGTGATGGAAAGCAACGCCAATGTTAACTGTTGTCTCTCTCGCGTCTTTTCTTCTACTGAGGTTAGCATGCTAACCAGCTAGCCTCGGCTAGTCTTGTCACTCTTCCGATAGCAACTCACAGTAGCCTCCAATCAAGAAACCATGGTCAAATAGATAGATAGATAGATACTATTTATAAGTATTTTCTGTCAGTGTTTTATGCAGGTGGAAGTTTAATAGTTTTCAAACAAGTTTTGAACAAGTTGCATAGAGGTGATTTTCTTTGTTACATTGGATACAGCTTGATGCACACAGGAAGTACTAACGTATAAAAGCAGCCACCTCTGGACGTGCATGACAATATAACTGATGTTAAAAATGACATGAAAAGAATATTCAGTTATTGAACCGCTGTCATGGGTGCTTGAATATTGTGATTGTTTATCCCATGAGCATTGTGGTGACTGTGGGTTTTGATCGCTCAGTCACATGCTAGGTGCCACTTCTGCTCACTTTGCAGAGTCAAAAAAGGTCAGCGGACAGTGGTGAAAAGAAAAATTGATACTTGAGTTGTGTGTCTGTGTGCATGTGTGTGAATGTGTGTGTGATTCTGTGTGTGTGTGTGTGTGTGTGTGTGTGTGTGTGTGTGTGTGTGTGTGTGTGTGTAATCATTGTATAACCTTTTTGTGTCACAGCTTCAGACAGGTTTGTAGCTCACCGACTGGACACTTGTGGTGCTGCCAACACTGCAACATATGCCGTCACACCAGCTGACTGGGCTGCCTTGGCAACAGGCTCCATGTGTGTATGCATGAGTCTGTGTATGTATATGTGTGTGCATATTCATATGTGTGTGACACCATTCTGTGTGTGTGTCTGTGTGTGTGTGTGTCTGTAGCCTGTGACAATGAATGCGTCTGTGCAACACATACTGCCTGCCTACGTGTGTGTGTGTGTGTCCATGGTACAGTTCCAGGGGAGCACAGGAAGTTAAATATTCCTGATTGTCCTGCTGTCGGTCGGTATTCCATTTGGCAAACGCTGTTGGCTGTGTGCGTCGTCCACCATCCAACCGAGATCTGACCTACAACCAAAGGTAAATGTTGTATAGAGTTTATATGTTGTTGAATGCCATTTGCATCCACTCATTACACATACAAGATTAACTTTATTTCTCTCAGTACAAACTTGACACCAGTACTGAAGGGAGTCTTTGGCAAGAAAATGAATGATGATCGGAGTTTTCTCACACTGAGAAAATAAAGGTGACACTGACCTCAACTGTTGCTTCCACTGTACATTATGCTTGTCTGATGTCAACATAATAGTAGCACTGGTGTTTACAACTCATAAGTTGTCTGTCTCTGTCCCTAAGAAGCCACTGTACAATCACCGCAAATTAACAGCATCAGATTACATTACATCAGGCCCGATTAGATCTAATTATCTCAGGATTAGATCATCATCTAGACACCTTTTTACCCGGGCAGACTGAGCGCCACGCCAACAGAGAGAAGAGAGACTAAGCCACTTTAATTCACGCTGGTTGTCTGAGGTTGTCTTCACTCCTGTCGTTTCATTGTGACTTTTATTATCCAATCATGCCAGGATGCATTAGGAGGCAACTCTGACAGAAAAATCTAATTTGACTCACGCTGCTGCCGAATAATCCAAACGAGGCATGGAGGTGTCTCAGGCTCACATTGTGATCACATTGCTGTGTTGCCTGGAGGCAATCCAGCTGTGACACACACAACAGCAATGTAAACATACATAAGGAGAGGAATAATGGAGATACACAAGTAAGGAGGAGGTGCGCACTTTCAGGCCTCTGAATGCACCATCATGACAATCAGATCTCAGAAAAAATATGGACACAAGGCCTTCATGTTCAGAAGTTTTGTACCAAGCTACCAGTTAGTAAAGCACCTATTTAATCCTTCCCTTGTCAAACAGCAGACTCAGCTGGTTTATTTCATTATGCCGCTAATTGCCCTTTAAGCTCTGCCAAAGCCTGCTGGATTTTTCCACAACCAAGACAGAGAACAAACGTAGAACGTAGAATGACTTCTTTTTGTACTCAAGGATGGGAAGTACAGGATGATGATTGGATTTGGAACTTTCTCATAAAATTTCATCCACATTTGTTATAAATGACATACAGTGTATTCATAAATGCATTGATTCAATTTCCTGCCTTTCCATTTGATAACCAGGCTACTGCAGAACAAAATTTACAAAGGCTACTCAGAAGTCATCAAGATATGCACTATTCCTGTTTATGTTGAATTTAATATTTCGTAATAATCCACAACCCCTCTCTTTGTCTTCTTTCTGGTGGCGCCTGAAGCTGTGCTGATCAGGACGATATCTATCTGATCATGTGGGTACCTGCTGTAAAAGCTGAGCGACCATACGAGCAAATGACGAAAGTAAATGTTACGACCGTGAATGGCTAAACTAACTGCTCACAGTTGTGTCTTTGTAAAGTCTGATTTAACCTCCACGCTGTGTTATCTCCCTAACGTGGGTGGTGGATCCGAAATTTGAGACTGTAGCTCCTGAGGTTTATCACAAAAGAACATTTTATCAGACAAACTGAGAGAACACCAGCAGCCTAAAGCAAAGAAAATAAATGTCATAATCCTTTCATAGTCATATGTCAAGTTTCTTCGATATACATTGATACCATGCCATAAAGCTTTAAACAGATGCTTTGATGTGTTATTATAGAAACTTTGTCACTATTACTTCACTTATTAAAAATCATCCTAGATAGATAGGGACATAAATGTCTGCACCAACAACTTGGCAATCCATCCAGTAGTTGATGAAACATCTCCCTCAAAACTACAAATGTGAGCCGCATGGATTTATTGTATGGGAAACATGAATCCCCAAAATTTGGTGCCGATACTTAATAATAGTAGTTGTTGAGAGATATTTAATTGGATAAAGGGATAACTTTGACGTGCTGCTGGTGCAAGAAAAAAAAACAGAGATCACCTAAATTAGTGGGAGTCGTCCTCTGAGCATCATAAATGTCAGCACAAAAATTCATGGCAATCCGTCCAATAGTTGAGATATTTCAGTCAGGACCAACTGACCTTGCCATTTCTACAAACACACCACAAACATGGCTAAAAACAGTGTATTTGTGCAATTAAAATTGGTCAGAACTTATATTTGTCGCCATATTTGTGGTCACTTAATTCAGTGTTGTTACTCCTTTAAATGGGTCTTTGTTTGGCCTGTTGTATATTTGGACCTGATCGGGGCTCAGATGATTAGGTCCCTTTTTTGGTCACAAACGTGTAAGAACAAAAGGATGAATCATGCACAGTAATTTATCACACCTCAGGTTAGTATTTCACTGTTGAACTTACTCCTTGAAACACGCCACTGTCCTAAATCACCAGCTGCGAGCAGTGAAGTTATGTAACAAAGATTTGTCTTGGACCTCTGTGATACTCTGGCTGTGAGTTTACATGTGCAGCAGTGTAATGTACCGAGTGTAAAGGTTTACATCAAGGGAGATTAAAGTTGTCCTTTTCCAGCAAATGGAGCATATACAATAGGTGGTGAGAGAAAATGAAGATACATCCAGAAGAGAAGCAAATCTCCATATGACTGAGCTTTACCATAACAAGTCAGGTCTGTGTGAGGGCTTACACACACACACACACACACACACACACACACACACACACACACACACACACACACACATACACGCACAATAAGAGAGAGAAAAGCAGACTCTGGAATGATAAGATATACGAAGCCACCAGTACTGCAGCAGTAATGCCCAAAATTAGTAAGAGGAGGTCAGCTCTAGCTCTACCATCTCCTACCACTTCCCTCTCTCTCCCTCGCTCTCTCTCTCTCTCTCTCTCCCTCTCTCGCTCTTTTGTAAAAGTGAGTCAAAGCAGTCCTTTCAACCATAACTATGCTAATTTACGGTTTCATTATGGTTGTGTTGATGTATTAGTACTAAGTTCTGCAAACTGGACGTCAGCTATGGTCTCATGACGAAGTGTTGCATGTTGATAGTAATACTGATAACATATAGAGTAATTGTCTAATAAAGCATCCATTTAATTACATTACAGCACCTTAACGTCCAGGCAATGTCGTGTAATGTAATGTGATGAGTTCAAAGACTAAAGTTTAGATTTGTGACAGCACATAGAAGAACTCAGATACTTTTCCAAGACCTCTTTTGTTTCAGCATCGAACACGCCTTTGAGTCATCTGTGTCAGATTAGCGCGTCTGGATATTTGGATACTCCCTTTATTCCTCACAGATTTGTCCCGGTTTGGTCAAAATTTAAAGGGGAGTGTGCGTGAATCACATAGTTGAATTGGTTGGAAGGCTCCCACCCACCCACCACCCACCAACCTCACTTCACCAAGCTCACAATTGTTTTTTCAGCTGCGAAGCCCATCCCGACAACATGATGCTGCGCCCATGCTTCACAGAAAGGATGACACGGGAAAAGGAAAACACAAAGTTTTCAACAGAGCTCTAGTGCTGCTGTCACGTAGCTCTGGGCTCTGTTCTATACATTTTGGATTTCTAAAGCGTTTGCACATGTTATTGTCCTTCCATCGACATCTCCCGTTGCACCGCTACGCTGTTCACACTCTCAACGGTAATCCTCAGAGGGGAAGATATTTGATTTCATTGTGAGATTGGAGCTGCAGTTGTGGCATTGGAGACACGTATGAAAATGCATCTTTGCTGTCTGAGCATCTAAACCACTTACAAACAGAAAACAAAAGGCCCATAAACATACATACATACAAATGATCGATATATGAAAACCTTCTGCTCACCTAAAGGAAGCCATTTTCATCACCTATATTTCCCTTGTTTTGTTTTTCACAACAGTCAATCACATGATGATGAAAGTTTTAAATACTGAGTTGAGGGTCTAAGTTCAGCAAGAATTAACATTGTTTTTGTTTAGCAGGTCAAGTTTTAGATAGGAAAGAGCAAAACAAAGTGGCCACGTGGTCTTAGCTACATTTAGAGCATCTTACACTGAATGGCACTTTTATCCTCAGGGTTAACTTGACCTGAATCTTCACTCTGCCTCCATCCTGCCTTGTGTCTCCAACTCTCTCTGTCTTTTTCTTTTTTTCCCGTTTGTTTGTTTTATCAGGGAACTGTGACACACTGGAGAATCAGCGAGGGGTTGCAGTTGGAACTGAAGATGCAGGTAATAGCAAATCAATGAAGGGACAATCAACTGTGCGCCGCCTGTCATCCTCCTTTACACACAGCTGGATGTGAATGCATTTAAAAGCTCCGAGCAGCTAAGTCTCTCTAGTAATCATCAAATACGTTCCGTGGTCATATGGGTGGGGGGTAGTGCTTGACAGATAACAGTAAATCAATGGATCAACCAGCAGCGCTATCTCCAACACAGATGGGGCCGTTGAACAGCTTCAAATGGCCAGACAATTTGAACGGCAGCATCAGACAGATAATAGGGCAGATGTAAGGGTGCAGACTTTGGGCCAGTTCAAGAACCGCGCAGTTGAGAGTAAATCAATGACAAGCCTATTAACCTCTGTGTCAGCTGCTCCGGTGGCTGGATGAAAGAGGTAGAAGGAAGAGAGGCTGCTGAAGAAGAAGAAGAAGAAAAAGATGAATAGTGTAAGAAAGGATGTGGGTAGAGAAAGCAGAGATAGAGATTACAGAGAAATGCCAGATAAAGAGAGACAACTTCAAAAGTCTGTGAAAAGAAAGGAGTGCTGGTCAGTGTCTGGAAACGTCTGGCCCTTTTTTTTTTTTTTCCTTGATCTCTGTCACGTCTGTCTCATGCCCCCCGCCCCAAACTGAAAAATGATGCCCTGCATGGTTATTTGCCTGCAGAGGAGAGACAGCTGAGTAATTATTGCCTCAGTGGCGAGGCAGTGAACCACCGTGGTGTGGCAATTTGCAATTTTCTGCTTGTTGGATCAGATGCATCTGATCCATGTTTCTGTTTTGTTTTAACTGCATATGAATGAACGATACAAAATACATCAACATAAATGTGACAGTAGTTGGTTGACATCAGACATGAAAACCAACAAAAAGGGGCTGATAGGGCCGCAGTCTTTTAAGTAACTACAGCAGTAGAGCAGGTCTAATATATTTTATTGACTTTCAAAACACAAAAAAGAAAGCAGTGTTTCCTGAACACGGACACTTCACCACATAGCCTCATCACTCCGATTTTCTCTTTTTTCTTTGACCAACACACACACACACACACACACACACACACACACACACACACACACACACACACAAACACACACACCACAGGGTACCTCAGTCCGCAATTCACACTCTCCAGCACCATCTATTGACTGAGACGTGCACAAGCAGGAGCCTCTACATTTATTCTTTTGTATCATGATCATGCTTCAAAAGTTAAAGCCGCCTCACAGGACAACATTTCTAATTGATTCATGGCTGGAAAAAATATGTTCAGAGCGTATAAATAAAACCATCGGAAGAAATACTATCTGAACAAAGCAAACACTACATAAGTGTCCGAACGTGTGCATCTTTTACTTCTGCTCAGTAAGAGACAATATTTACTGTGGCAGGTTGCACACACACATAAAGAAGACGCTGCGTTTTTTTTTTAAAACCAGAATACGTCATATTACCGCAAAAACATTTCTGTCATATACATTTCAAACCTGTTACAGTAACACAGATGTGTTGTCTTAGCATACAAGGTCGACCAAAACTGAGTTTCATTCATTTCATTAAGAGAGCCATTTAACTGCCATCACAGTTAATTAGTCTTTCTGCTGATGAAATGCTTTAATGACACTTTGTGGGTACTTTGCCATGATAACTATAAAACAAGGTCACTAGAGGTCACTATAGTTCTCTCAAATGAACTCGTCACACTTTCCACGTGTGTTTAGTCAATAGCCTATTCTTGCCTTCAGTCAGTCTGTGTGGGTAATATTTCACAGCCTGCTGGGGCCTCTAACAATGCTACAGTGAACAAACAGCGCTAAGTCTAGTAGTCTGATAAAAGGAAACATTCAATCATTTGCATCCTGAATAGGAGTTCACATATATACAGTATATATATATATACTGTATATATATATATATATTTATAAGGCAGGACTGAGGATTCTGCTGAATCTCCTGCTGTGACCTTGATCACAGATACGCAGCAACATGTCAAGTGTATTCTCAGTAACTTGTTACATCATACTACGTCATGCAGACAGTCAGAAAAGGGTTTCTCCTACATAAATGTGTCTTCTTTCTTTCAGTTCCAAGCAATGGGAAATTATTGTAATTCCAGACAGCTTTGTTGTAAATTTACCCTCGCTATCCCGTTGCTGTTGTGTGTGTGTGTGTGTGTGTGTGTGTGTGTGTGTGTGTGTGTGTATCGGTGTGTGTGTGTCAGTGTGTCAAATTACACTCAAGTCTCTTTAGGACAGTCCTAAAGATAGTGACCAGGCAGGAGTGTGCTCATCTGGTGTAACATTGCAGCATTCGGATGCAGAAATAAAGAGAGTATAACTGCTACAGCATGACAGGAGGAGAAGAGAAGAGAAGAGAAGTGAAGATTACAACACATTGTACAACTGTTGAACATAAAAGAAGTGAAAATTAGAAAATAGGTGTTAAATCTGACAAACCTGTGTTGCACCTTAAAACCATTGAAATTAAAATCAATAAAATGCAAGAGAGAATAGAATAGAATAGAAAAGAAAGGAATAGATAGCACAATAACCACATGTCTATCACATATAATATATCATCATATAATAGACTAGATCAGATGAGACTAGACCAGAAAAGAAAAGAAAAGAAAAGAAAAGAAAAGAAAAGAAAAGAAAAGAAAAGAAAAGAAAAGAAAAAAATGTAACATTTCACTCTTGGCTTTTATCTTGTGAAATGTGCTCTGCCTATGCTGTGTACGCTTTGAAACATCAAAAACTACTGATAGTCTAACACCCGGAAGCCCAACTAAGCAAGGGAGAATAGAATAGAATAGAATAGAATAGAATAGAATAGAAAAGATGACCCAGGCCATCAAATGCTGGATGACAGGGCCCATCAGGACAGCAGGAGGGCTCCCTTGAAATTCAAGAATACAGGGATAACTTGATGTGTCTTCTTCAGGACAGCAAACTGCTTCTCTGAACACAAAACCGTACCGGCACATTTTGTCACAACACATTATCATCAACAGAGTCCAAACTCTAAAGCAAACATGTGCCTCCCCAAAGAAGATGGCATCCTTTTTTGTGTACTGTGCACTTCTCCTTTGTTCTCTCTTCCTCCTTTCTGCCCCTCTCTCTCTCTTTCTCACTCCTTCGTTCCTCTGTCGGTCACCTTGTCATGATGCGAGCCTCTCTCTGTCCTTCTTTCTTCCTCCGCCTTAACCACACAGATGAAGAAGATGATGATGCCTTCTGCGCCCCGCCAATGCTGAGAGGAAGAGGAGAGGAAGGAAGGAAGGAAGGAGGAAACTAAGGGAGGACGGGAGAGAGAGGCGGAGGGGGAGGGAGAGGAGGAAGGAAAGAAGGGAAGGGGAGGGGGGAAGAGAGAAAAACGAGAGAGGGGGGGAGGAGGGGGGCTAGTGGATGTAGCTCTAGCTGTGGGCCGGGGGGTGAGAGCTACCTAGCCCGGGCTGCTCTGCCGAAACATCCATGGGTGGCTGTGTCGGGAGCCACCACGACTCCTCGGGCAGCTTAAACGAGAACTCGGACGGCACTGGAGGTAACTTGCAGGGTTTAACAACGTCTTTAATGCCTACTAGCTTGGGTTTTTGGGGGGATAGGAAGAGGGGAGGGGGGGGGTTCCCCGAGGCTTTCTGCATGTTGTCCTGGCTGGAGGTCTTCTTCCCTTCCCTTATATCCGAGCCAGACAGAGCCGGAGACAGACTCGGCAGCCCTCCCGGGTATCCCCCTCTACACAGCGGGCCTTGAAGCGACAAATGATGCCTCGTCTCCTCGCTACTTTACAAACTGGGAAATATTTACTGTGCGACGCTGCCTCCCTTTGTTCTTTGGTGTTGACTGAGCTAGCCGGCTAAAACGTAGCCTGGTTAGCTTGCTAGCTTTTCTGCATAACAAATATGGGTCACAGACGGCGATGGCATGCAAGGGAAAGCAAAGAGGAGAGAGTCTGATTTGAATTAGGTCTGGACTGTGAGACTGCTTTTAGGTTATTCTTCGCGTAATGCAAGCTGCACTTGAGAGTACTGTTTGGCTTGTGTTTCCATCACATTTTGTTATGTATAAGCGATGTTGGGAGTATTTCTAGTGCTGCAAAGTGTTGAGGGGGTGTCAAAACTTACGGGGTGCTGCGGCTTTATGTAAAAGGAAGTGTGTGTTTGATACTGCAACTTGGACTGCGGTTATGTTTAGTGTACAAGGCCTGAGCGCAGAGAGCAATAACATGTTGTCCGTCGACTGTGAGCAGAGCAGAATAAATACATGACAAGACGTGTTTATTGAGCAATAAGCAGTAGTGCATGTATTGAGTAATACGTTACTCAATATTAATGCATTAAATAATGATAAAATGCTTATTTTTAAGGGTACATCAGTTCTTTTCTGGTGTAGAATAACTTGGATGACTGCTTTCAAACAATCAAGTTGCATTTTGTTTGTGGGCTGGTACAGTGTTACCTTCATTACGTAGTTTACAGAGGTGACACTGACAATTTTGGAAAGAGAGATGGCTCCAGTTTGCATAAAGGTCCCAGTACAGAATTAAACCGGGGATTGCAATTAGATAATATGCATCTTAACCACAAGGCCCATTTTTTTTTGTAGAGATTTCTATTAAGATGAGATGCTGTAGACAACTTTGCAGTGTAGTTTCTTGGTTTGTCTGGTCTGAGGAAGGGTTCAGCTTCTGGCCAGTGAGTTATTTTTAATCACAGATGGGGAGACAGAGTGGGGCTGGGGGCCGATCTCTTAGAGAGGCTGAGATATAGTGTGGCTTTTTTGATGTCAACCTTTTTTACCTCTGAATATGTTTTGACGACTTGCTTGACTATCTCCCAGACTTCCTACCTGTCTAGATGTCACATAAACAGGTTTCAGGGGTCCCTTTATCTGTGAAGTGTGTCGCTACAAGAGGCTATGCAGTGTTAAAACAGAAGCATCCAAGCACCTGGTACTTGACATCTCGCTTGATGCTGACAAGAGACAAGGCAATTAGACCTGAAGACATGTAAATTTATCTGCTTTCACCAAAGCAGGTGTCATAACCAGGTCTACCTACTTCAAGGGTGTTATTTTTTTGTAAAATTGTTACACGCACCTATCCCTATGTATTTTCTTGAGACTGAAACAGATTATGGGCAGACACATGAGCTGGAAAGTATGCAGGAGTATGAAGACATGGCTGAGCAGTCAGGTTAGCCATAACATAAGAGCCTATACACAGGAATTCATGCATGCAGTTTCTACATGTTACGATTTTGAGAATATTTTTAATGTGCATAACCTGTTTTCATTTGAGTAAAAAATGAAATCCATTAATTTATGTTTATATATGCTCTTATCTGTTTGAGTTTACTGCTACAACACCTGAATTTCCCCTCACGTGCATCTTAAATCTAATCCTGTACCACTGATCCACTGTCCCTCAATTAAGTGCCATAATCTGGTGGCTTCATTAGATATTTTTAAGAAAAGAGAGCACTCTCTTTGTGTGTAACAGTGTGAGTTATGGTTATACACAAACAAATAAGGAAAATAAAAGTGAGCATAAACCATCCGTTAGAGTTCTTACTTACTACAGCTAGTTGAAGGTTGGTTGTTGTTATCAGACTTTGCCATGTGATCATCACAGTGCATGTGCACCAGCAGCAGGTGTAATGCAACACCTTGATCCATCATCCTTGTCTCTCCTCTTCTCTCTCTTTCTCTCTCTCTCTCTCTCTCTCTCTCTCTCTGTGTTGCAAACACACACACACACACACATTCTGTACACAAAACACGTGTATACTCTGTCCTGTACCTGTCGTCCCCTTCAGTGGTGATCCAGATGGTGTTGTTCATCAGCCATTCTGCTGCAGATGTTAGAAGCTATAACGCTAAACCTTTAACTGGGCTTAGTAACATAACACTTCTAGCTTCAGTTCTGCTCACTGTGTGTGTGTGTGTGTGTGTGTGTGTGTGTGTGTGTGTGTGTGTGTGTGTGTGTGTGTGTGTGTGTGTGTGTGGTGTAGGCTCATGTTTAATCTGTCATTTGGACTTAGTTTTGTACTTGAGAAAGACTGATGATAAATCCTAACTCTTCTTATTCCCTCCTTCTCCTTTACTCTCCATCCCTACTCGTCATTTTTATCCTCTGTGAATTCCCCTACCTTCTCTTTCTGATTGACTGTGATCTTCCATTCCCCGTCTGGCTACTTTCTCTTCCTTACATCCACTATTTGTTTCTGTTTTTGTTATTTCCTTATTTTGGTTATCTTTTCCTCACCTACTTTCCCCTCTGCTTTTGTCTTCTTTATCCACCCTCCTGTCTTCCTCTGTCTTTCTTTTCGCTCCATCTCTCCCTTCCTCCCTTCCCAGTGGCTCTAGGGCGTAACCAGCCCCTGAAGAGAGAGCGGCCTAAATGGAAAAGTGACTACCCGATGACTGAGGGCCAGCTGCGCAGCAAGAGAGATGAGTTCTGGGATACGGCGCCAGCGTTCGAGGGCCGGAAGGAGATCTGGGATGCGCTGCGGGCTGCGGCCAGCGCCTTTGAGAGCAATGACCACCTGCTGGCTCAGGCCATCCTTGACGGAGCCAGCATCACACTGCCGCACGGTAACACACATTTCCACAGTGGTATACGCAGCAGATAGTGTTTGTTTGTAATCTCCATGAAATTTCAGTTGGGTGGAGGGGTTGGGTTTGTGGAGGACATTACAGTTGATGATTACCAAACTCAGGAATTTCAACTCCCTCTTTCCAAGATCCCTAGAGAAACTAAACTCAGGAAATCAGCTGTAGAGAATTTGTTTTTTTTGTTTTTTTTTACAGGATTGTAGATTTTGTTTTTTTGGGTTCGTTTTCATGAGAATCGGTTCCTTTTTTATTTAAAAAAAAAAAAAAACAGGCAATTAAATCTTTGGAAAAACATTTTTGATATATAATAGCGTATGATGCATAACTGGCAGTTTCTTGCCAAAGTTTTTCAGAGACTTTGGTGCACAGTCTCAGAATAGCCTTCATGCCTCTCCAGCTCAAAAAGTAGAAGCAAACCCCATGATGAAGCAGCAAGTTCAAGTACGTTTATGAATGGTTCATTTTGCTTATCTGGATGAAAGAGAGAGCTGTCAATCATCTATTGTCAAAAAAGAAACATCAGTTTGAAACTAACGCATCTATGGACCTACAAGACCACAATAAGATAACATTTTTGCCAGGTCATGACAGATGTTCCTGCCACCAGACAGCAGCCTGTACATTGATAAAGAAAGCTAAAGGTTGTAGTACAGCTTCTCCAGGAAGTGTCTTATACTTACTCTGTAGTTTCATCTAATGTTGAGCTTCATAAACAGGTAAACTGTGACACACATTACTGTTCATTTGTGTTTGAGTGAGCGGCTTCTATTTGCTATCTTACACAATAATTGACTTTTTTAGTGAATATGGATCTAATTACAAGCGTCTACAGAATTCAGCCTGCAGTTAAAAGGAGTTAAAGATCCTCTAAGTGTATCTCAGTGACCGCATATTAGAGCTTAGGCCATCACAAGGAACATCCTGAGAGAAGGAACCGGTAAATAATAAATGCAAAGGGGCGTGTCCTTGGTCTTCTGAAAGTAGGATTTAAAGAAGTAATCATTCACGTAAGTATAACAAAGATAGGGCATCTTTTAAAAAAAAAAACACACGAGAAAATTCACATCGAACAAATCAATACAATTGACATGGCTCAGATTCAGGAGGCCAAACAACTCCGCTCTGTAATTATAAGCTGCTTGTGGATGTGCGTCATTCTCTTTATTCCTTATTCATTTCACCTCAGAGTCATATTACCTCAACTGAGGAAAGGATGGGTTACCTTTTTTGTGCTGAAATGTTTTGTGAGTTTTGGAAGGTGTTGTGTTTTGTCCAGATGGTGGCATTTTCGGTTTCCACTGTCTCTCCAGACTTTCATGTAAGAGTCCAGAAGTGTATTTTTTTTTTTTCTTTTAGTGAAAGTAAACGTCATTAGCTATTTTAACACTAAGTCTCATTATAAATAAGAAACAAGCTGAAATGACTGGCTTGCTCTGATATAAAACATGTTCATGTCCATAAATAACACGGTGGTAAGCAGCACCTTTACTGGAATTATGATTCATTTCATGTTTATTAGAAGTAAATTATTTCTGAGGGTCTGGCTGGTAACCTTCGTTTTATCACAGGTGAACTCCCCTGCAGGGAACTGGGGGGTTGGGGGGTATTCAGTTAGCGGGCCACACTAAATCTCAATGTCTCAAAGATATAAAATTGCTTCACCTGAATCAGATTTGGGAGGAACAGTTACCAACAGATCCGTTTTTTTTTATTGCATGTAAACGTTGTCTGTGTCTTGCCGTGCTCCATTCCTCTCAGTAGTTTGGCCAGGTCAGATCAGAGCCCGCTGGGCTGCAGCTGTAGATTCCCCAGACCTGATGTCACCGTTGCTCTCATCCGGCACTCCAAGTACAAAGAGCAGTCAAATCGCTTTTCACCACTCGCAACCTAATGCTTCGCCCTTTTGCCTTTTAAGACTTTAAGAGTGACGGTAATGGTTGGTGTCAGATCTTAGTTTTGGTTTTCTGTCGCCCCCTTTTTTGTTTTCAACATTCCACCTGATTACTCTTCATGAACAATACATACACGCTTTCGCTCCACCACTTAGCGGATGAAAAAGATGTAAGCAGCTCGGTGTAACTGGTGATCAGTTTCCAGCTGTGCAAAAGGTGATTGTATTTTCATCATTTCATTACAATTCATCCTGAAGGGGACACTGATGGCAACGGGATGGAAACTCGTGGATCACCAAAGTCCGTAGACTTTGACTGTATAAAAATAGAAATTAATGGCAATCCAACCAGTAGTTACTCCATTACTATAAAAAAACATATTTTATAGTGGAGACGTCGCTGTCGCCATTCAGGAAATAGAACTGAGTATTTAAGGTTTTTTAAAAATCTCACTTTGTTCATAATGGAGATTTTTCACTCTCTTCATCAGATGCATCAATTGATGGGCTCATTTTTTCACTGTATATAATTTGATTGGAGACTAACTTGATCCGTGGTCATCAAATGTGTCTCTGTGAAGCCGATTCACGTCTTTGTACGCATGATATCTTTGTATTAACAACAGACTACTTCTATGGTGGTCATGCAGAACAGCACTGAAGCAAGAAAGCATTGCTCACGTAAACAAATGTGTTTCTCGCTTCGGTAAAAATCTGACCTCTTTAATTTGGTGCAGGTTTGATCCCTCCTCACAGGGATGTTTTTCAATCTGAACTCTTCTCTTGATTTATAATGAAAGTCCACTACCAAAAGCATTAGCACCGCCTGGAATCCATTAGCATTCTGCAGCTGAAACATAAACACCAAGGTGAAAGCCAAATGGAGAAGAGGAAAAAAAACAAAAAAGCAAGTGAGAATTACAGACAAAGAGATTTATATCCAAATCATGTTTATACATTGTCAGTGAACCGTGTTTACATTTATCTTGTATTTATAACAGCCTTTTGAGACGTTAGCTATGACAGCTTCCACATTTTCAACTCTCTGTCTCTGCTGGTATCTCTCTGTTACATGAAAGGGATTTAATGCATTTGTAATTCTGCAGTTGGGTGTGCTGACATATCGACACACGTCAGCCGTATCAGAGGCTGTTGAATCTCAGTCATCAGCTTTACTTGAACATGTTGATATTTCAGTTATGTTCCTGGCAGCAGCAGAGAGCTTTAATACTTTAAAAACATGCTTCCCAGTGGTGTCACTGTGTTGGTATGCCAGTAAATTATTTGGTTGCATAAGCTGAAAGAGTTTTCCTAGATATTGTTAAAAGCTTTCTCACGATCCGCAGTAAAGTATGTTGTTATGGGGCTTGAAGTAATTAATGTAGTTCAGTTCACACCAAGTGGACTGTGGTGAGGGCTGTTGTCATCGGCGTTACTACACAGTTCAGCTTTAGACACAGAGTAAGTGAAGTGCTTGCTCTCTGCCTCTCGCGCTCGCTCTGGTAGACCATATCCTGTGGCGCAGCGCGGCCTTAGCGTTCTCACCTTGACCACAGCAGCCGTCATCAAGAGCAACATCATGTGGGCCTCTGCTGACTCATCTCAGCCTCGCCTCGTACCACAAACCCACCTTCTCTCTCAAGTGGCTTGTTTCTCAGTTTAAGTCATGAAACAGCAAAAAAGCACCGGAGAAGTGGACTTTTTTTGATCCTGGTCTTTAATTATTTGGCTCTAGTTTTAAATGTATAAAGGGCAACATCATTACTGTCTTCCCAAAACTGTTAAGGGACAAACAGGCTGTTTTTTGGAATACTCTTAAAGGTAAAAAAGTAAGGCAGGTAATCCTTGAAATAAAGACATCTTATACCACAGTACAATTACTTTTTGTGTTCAGTTATGAAAAGCCGAGACGAATTATAATACGAGTGGACCTGTCTGAAATCCCCCTGACGACCCCTGGGGTCCCCCCCCCTGCGAATACCACAGTATCAAGTTTCTGTTTTCAGAATAATTTGACCTCTTCACTGCAGCTCTCTCCACTAACTCTTTACTCTCACTGTCTGAATCACAGTGGATCAGCACAGTTTTTTAATGTAGTACTCCAGCAGGCGCAGGACACTCCCTTCTCTCCTGCTTTCACTCAATGGTCTTCCCTCTCAGGTCTTGTTATCTGTTGAGTCCTACTCTCATTTCTCCATTTCATCTTCATTCTGTGAAATGTGAACTGGTTCTTGGCTTTGTTAGATGGAAAAATGATGTGAGTTTTTAACCTTCCGTTTATGAATGGACACATTTATTTCAATACAACATAAAAGTGCCAAAAAGTTACCCGGCTCAGATTTAAAAAAAAAAAAAAAAAAAAAAAAGTTCTACCCCAAAACTAACCCAGAAACTGACTCACCCAGAACAGTCATTTGAAGGGTGAGGTAGAGGGATGATAAAATGTTCCCTTTTGTTTATTGCTTTTATTGGAACTTCCCAGTTAAAAGCTAAAAACTAAAACTAATCTAGCGTATTCACCATAAAGATGTGTACACATTGTTTTGTTTATATTGATATGTGGGTTAATGTTAGCCGTAACCTGCTTCAGATGATGGTTAATAACTGAGTATACACTGTATACCTGCGTAAAAAAAGTGTGTTCATACAGCCATGATAAGTACAGTAGATCATTACAGCCGGTTGAATCCTGTAAACTGACAATGTTTAGCTTTTTTGCTGTGAAATAAATGATTTAGTTAACTGGGTTAAAATAGACTTGTTTCTCTGAGACTAGTGACCTGTGGCCCACCACACTCTCAGTGTGAGAAAGGCTCAGAGCCTCCTCTCTTCTGATTGGCTCTCTGAACTGTTGTTACTGGAGCTCCAGGAAGAAGCCTGAGAGAGGACATGTAAAATGACACCGAGATGGTTTTTGGTGTTTAAAACCACAAATCTATCTTCTTATGGATCAACATTTTAAATGAAAGACTGGAGAAGTGTGAAATATGGGACCTTTTTTAAATGAGGGGGATAAAAAGCGTTAACACTGGTTTCCTTTCTTCCAGGAGCTCTGACTGAATGTTACGATGAACTGGGGAATCGATACCAGCTGCCGGTCTACTGCCTCTCTCCTCCCGTCAACATGATTGAAGAGCGCTCTGATGAGCCTGACGGTTCAGATCCGGACTCTGGGGCTGCAGACCCGTCAACGGGCAGCGCCAGTGACCCCGACTCAGGAGGGGAGTGCCAGCTCCGGCTGCGGCTCTCCACGGGTCGCGACCTCCGGCTGGCGGTCCGCTCCACGGACACGGTGGGCATGATGAAGCGTCGTCTACAAAGTCAGGAGGGCGTGCCTGCCACAACCCAGCGCTGGTTTTTCTCAGGTCGGCCACTGACAGACAGACTGCGCTTGGACCAACTCAACATCTCCAGGGACTATGTAGTGCAGGTCATCCTCAGCCAGCCGCCACCGCCAGAGCCAGTAACTACAGCAGGACATATACCAGAGGCGTCTGGGTCAGTGGCAGTGGAAGGAGTGGCTGCATTGCCCCAGGAGCCCACACCAGTGGAGAACTAACTACCCCAACCTGACAGCCTGGAGGTGGGCTGGCAGTATAAAAGGAGGAGGATAACGAGGGAGAAAAAAAGAATAGAAGTTGACTTTTCTCTTTTGGTTTGCACTCTTCTTCTCTTCTCTTCTCTTCTCTACTTTCTTCTTCTCTTCTCTTCTTTCTTCTTCTCTTCTCTTATCTTCTCAGTCTGTTGTTTTTGCTGAGAAGGGCTCTGTTTGGGCAGACGTTGGCTGTCTGCTGGAGCAAAAGGACTCTTGAATTGAGAAAAGACTCCTTTTGGTTTTACACGTTAAAATTTTGACCTTTTTGAAGTCTTTTTAACTGTTCCTATGGAAACCAAACAACAAAAAGAGAACTTTGTCAGATGGCTCAAAGGGTTTTCTTAGCAACACTGATGTTCCAATGTTTCTGTGTTTCACTTTCCATTCAAGTTCTGCTCTCTGGCAAAGCTGGGTCAACAGAATTCTGTTTATGAGGCTACAGGGTTATACATATACATTTTCAGTAAGGACATTTTTAATTCAGATAGTTTAACAATCATGACAGTTATTCAGGCAGTTACTCTTAATAATGTGTGAATCAAATCATCAATCATCACTTCTTCACCTGTGGATTAAGTCAGTATGCTAACAGCTGTAAAAAGGTATTCTATTTGGTATGTCTAGTTAGCAAACAGAGGTGCCCTCCCTCTTGACAAGAGGTTGCAGACAGGGTGCGTGACTGGATTAGATATTTTATTTCACTCTGCTTCACAGAACAATCAGAGTAATCATGTAATAAACGTTAAGTAGTCGGCCTGTGTGTGTTTGTGTGTGTGTGAGTTGGTGTGAATAAATGTGCGCGCGTGTGCGTGGATGTTCATATATGATCGAGACACAACCACACTTCATGTGGCAAAAGGATGGACGTCAGAAACACAGTTACATATTTTGATTAAAAATAGAATGTTTTTAATTAAAATTGATCATTGTTTCTATTCCTTGATCCTTGTCTACTTGTTTGTTTTGAACATTTTCATGTCTTCTTTTTACTAAAAAAACCATAATCAGATCGATTCAATTTTATTTATATATCACGAAATCATAATACATTACTGTAACGTGTAAAGTAATGCTTCACTGCCCAACACTGGACACGAGTGGTTTCAATCTTCTCTTTTCACTCTTTTTACTTGAAAGAAAGTGAATAAATATCAAATTATTCCCTTAAAATCCCAGCTATGATATATTGGCCAATACTGATACAACAACAATAAGCTAATATTTGTCATTTATAACATCACAGCTGATTTAGCGGTTGAGCTCCTTCTCTAACAGGAAATATACTGTATAAAAGAACAGCTTCCCTTTTCCTTTTGATTTCCTCCTTTCCTTATTACAACTTCCTTCTTTTAAAGCTGCTCATCCCAGCCACACGGAACAGGGAAAATTTCTTGAAAAAAACACTATGATGTAAAGAGGCCTTCTCGAGAGAAGAAGCCATTGTGAGAGTTGCGTTTGAAAAGAAGTGCGGTGTCATTCAGCCAGTGATGGAATGAGGAACTTGTCCGCCCGCGAACGAGCTATCTATCCATCCACGCAGACGTGTGTAAACTAAGCTCTTGAGTTTGAATGTAGAGGAAGAAGGCGAGTTAATGACCCACATTGATGGTAAAAAAAAAATGTCACCAGTAATGTTGTGTGTCAGGCAGAAGGGAAGTGGATACGGTATATGGTCAGTGAGGTATTAATCTGAAACAGGTTAGTGGCTTGTTTTTTGGAAATACCTCTGAATATGACACCTGCTTGCAGTTACAATCTCAACATTTCATTTTCACTGCTCGGACACGCACAGCAAATGTCAAAAAATAGGAAAATATCTTGTATTACAGCATTGTGTGAATTTCAAATGTGTGGTAGGGTTTTCTTTTTTGTCAAGTTTCCAGTTTGGGACAAGTGTATGGTAATAAAGTGAGTGGAAATATGATTCAATACAAAGGTGAGTATGTTGAGTTGAGTAGTACACCAGCCTTGAGCAATACTCATCTATTACCTTTTTCCACCTGTACATACATAGCAATGTTGAATGAAATGAAAACTCTATAACTATAATTACATTTGAGGTGTACTTACAGGAAATGGCCTAATGTCATGACAGGCAGACCTACAGTGGTGTAGTTAAATGTTAACGTTATATATATAAGAGCAGAGTGAATGATGGAAACTCCTCCATAAATCATATTACTCGACAGGTAACTTCCCAAAATTGTTATTTACACGATTTTACTGTATGCTCAAAGATGTTCACAAAACGAATTCAAAGAGCCTTCAATGTGATTCTTTCCCTTTCATTTCATACTGACAACTTTATTCTCTTTTCCACTTCCATAGAGGTGTCAACATTGACACTTTTACTTTCTTGTACTTTTTCCTGATAACTGTCATGACCATTTTCTAGGGTACCTGTTGAGTTTCCAGAAATGCACCATCACACACTGTCATATGCAAACACATATCCAGTTCCCTTTCCCAGAGGTTTCTGTCTCTTTTGTTATCCTGACTTCCCACACATTGTGGCTGCACAATCACACACACGCTATGTCACAATGGAATATAGTCAAATGTGAATAACACTTTTGTCCTCAACTTTTGTCATCTTGCTCATGACTGAGTAAATCAAGACCAATAAAAGATGACTGAGAATCAGGTGAAAAACCACATCAATCTGTTCCTCACATTTATTAATGATTCATTTTATATTGTCCTCGTGTCTTTTGTCATCAGCCCTTGAATTCTCAGGTGGTAACACACACACACACACACACACACACACACGGGAGTTCCACTTCATGTTGGGATTTTTTTAACTGCCGTGCATAAATACAGCCGCAGCATGCTGAGTACAAGCAGACAAGCCGAACACATCTCACTTCTCTGGCGTGACGATCAGATCAGCTTTCATCAGCAGTGAGAATTTTGGATCAAATCCACTTGTCAAGGTAAGATCTACCATGCTCACACTCATTTTCTGTTATTCATCCGGTTTTTTTCTTTGCTCTTTTTTTTCTCTACAACAATTTATTTGGTGTGTATTTATATCAAAAGTAACACCTGTTTCTGACATTAGCTTCAAACTTTTATAAAGTTAGGCTTTCTTGAAAGAAAGTGACATATTGTTGATATAAAAAAATATTTATAACTTCAACACAACTGAATTAGAAGATGATTTTCTCATTCAGTTGGAGCACATTAAAGCATCTTTGGAATCACTTTTACTCAAGTACTTAAACCCCAGTCTGGGGATTGGGAGCCACTGAAGGGGACCTGAGGGGTCATGAGACTAAAGCAGATAAATCTTTTTGCCACACAAAGTTCAGTTTTTTTTTTTTTTTACAAATTACTGGCAAATTTTTGTTCAGCATCCTAAAAATATATTCCAATAAAAGAAAAAACAACAATCCATGGTTGAACTGGTCGCAAACATTTAGACATATACAAATGAAACAGGGGGTCACGAATAGACTTTAGTCTACTTTATTTTAAGGGGTGATAAGCCAAAAATGATATTGTTGGGAGACTGTATTCTTTCACTCTACGACATTTCAGGGAAAATATTATATGACTTTAGTTACTAGTTAATTTTCAAATTAAGACTTCACTTGTATCTTTTTAGACAACATGTACCCTTGTTATGGTTGGATAACAAATTAACCGGCTGGTGAAAATCCTTATTTGTTATCATATTTATGCTCATTGGAGAACTTCATCCGTATAGGATAATAAATTCAGCAGAACAGTCAAGGTTTAACTGAATATACCTTCCTCTTTTTATGTAGGTGCCCCAAATTAAGACATGGTTATAAATTAATTATAAGTTATGTCTTAGTCCCTGTACTATACTAACTTGTAGTCCTTCTTCCAGATGAGTTCATTGCTCCTCATGGTCCTGTATGCTGCACTGTGCAGTGCCAACACGGACAGCCACCAAGAAAACATAGAGACTCTAATGGATAATGGTTGGTAACTCCTCCTTTCTCTACTGACTATTCAGCTTCATTGCCATTTTTCTCCTCACCTCACATGAAGTAAATGTTGATTCAAGCCTGACTGTGTGTATATCTGTGTTTTGTTTTTTTTGCCTATGATTCAACTAGTTCTGGTCCTGAGGGTGCCTTATGGTCAGGGCAGCATGGTGTATGTTCCTCTGACCTGTGGAGAAGCTTATCAAAATCAGCCTGTGACTTGGAAGAAAAATGGTAATTCAACTGATACTATTATTATAGATACTAGATCTACTACAACTGGTGCTTATAACAGTACCTGTGCCAGTATGCTAAGTATGATATGATACCATACAATACCATACTATATGATTAATCTTTAAAAAACAAATGTATTTTTATTCAAAAGTAACATTTGTGACACTTTGAATCACTGACTTTGCTGCTTCATTGACTCATGTCCTTGTCTCAGGAATGGAGCTTAACCCACCTCTGCAGGGGAACCAGATCAAGGTTCTGGTGGAAGAGATGAACGGAGGAAACTACACTTGTCACCTCAGCCCCAACGGAGAGTACCTCAACCATACTGTGATCCTGGTCCAACTGGACCCAGATAACAGGACAGTCATACTGGAGGAAAAATCCCCCGAAGAAGGTAAGATAAGGTAGATGCAGAGAGCGAGGCAGGAGGGAAAATTACACAGAGGGTACATTCATACTGAGAGAGATAAAGATTTGTTGTGTTACTCAACTTAGCAAAAGGTATTTCACTGGAACAGACATGGGATAGATGTCGCTGAATGCCTGAGACAAGAAAGATGGTGTGAGAGGGAGATAAGATGGGCAGAAATAGGCAGAGGTGGAGGTCTGTGGCCCAAAAGGAGGCAACACTCAAAAGATAACAGACAGTGGGGCACACGTAAAGAGATAGGGAGGACCAGAGAACCGAATAGAAGAAAATAATTATGATACAGCAGCATGAATCCAAGAACAAGGAAGGAAAAAAAGAACATTAAAATGGAGAGACAGCAAAGAAAGTAAGACGGCACAGTATGGTGTGGTGATACTTGAATATAATTGCTGTAGCATAAACACACTGGGCAGGCTTCACATCCATCATCATATTGTTGGTGCTATAGTGATTCTCAAAAAGACTCCAACCCTGTTGCTTCTAGTCTCCAAAAGGATTTTCTTATAGGTCAAAGCTTTTTCTTTTCTGCTTTATTGACAAAACTATTCAAGTTTTTTTTTGAGGCCTTTTGCCACCTTTTACAAAATGCAACAACCTGTGAAAGCTCCGAAAGCGTTAGCAGTCATTGTTCTGAAAAAACATCATCCCCTCTCTCCGGTTTTGTGCCTTAAGTCAATGTTTTTTGTGGCTAATTTGAAGGAACAAAAATCTATATACAGTGAAGAGGCTAGTATGAAACCGGCAATCTTCTCCTCAGCTGTCAGGCTGTGTTCGCAGCAATTATATTAATGTCCTAAAATTGGTCTCGCAATGATTTATTGATGTTTAAATAATGGGATCTTCAAAAGAAAGTGCTCTGAAACAGAGAAAAGAGAGACATGAATTGTTAACAGGAAAATTAAACACAAAGAGAGGGAGGGACTCTAGAGCTCTAACAGAGTTTCTGTTCCCCCAGGTTACATCCACTGTTCCGCATCAAACTATAAAGGTGCCTTCGACTGCACCTGGACAAGAACACAATCCAGATCCAACGCTGCTGTGCTCCTGGTGAAGGCAGAACGGTGAGGACAAAAACAAAACAAAAAAACACTCAACTCATCCTCCTCATTTTAATCAGGAGTATAGATCAGCATGCATCATCTACAACCAGCCAGGGTATCTGGTATCTCATTCACAAAGGAGCCCCCCGATGCTGAAATATATATGGAACATTTCATTTATAAAGCGAAGATTACAATGTTCTCCTGCTGTAGATAGTATTGCACCAACCACTCCGTCTTTGTCTGCAGTCATCTGGAAAAGATACCATGTGAGCTGAACGCTGATGGATCAGGGGTTCACTGTGATTACGCCACCTGCCCATACAGAGAGGAACAACAACGCATCTCCCTCACCGTTTACATACACAGCTACTCTCGCCTCGAGTCCTACACAAAGGTTTTCTACCTGAGAGAGATTGGTAGGTGTTTGTACAGTACTTCAATGTCTGTGTCACAAAGAGGTTTCGGCAACATGTGTCATGATTTGTTTATAGGTAGCTGTTGGAATGTAATAATACTTATGTGATTATGTGACAATATTTTCATTCATCCACCTTTAATCCTTTCTGTCTTGTCCTCCCCCCATTTCCTTTTCCCTCCATTTTTCACCCTCATTCCTCTCCCTCCTCACCCTGTTTTAGTGAGGCCAGAAAAACTCTCTCACCTGCGCATCAGTGAGGGGAAAGTGTTCAGCTGGAGCTACCCTGACACGTGGGAGACCCCCGGTACCTTCTTTGGCCTGCAGTTCCAGGTCAAGTTGGTCAACCACGGACATTCCTGTAACAGCGATGTGCACATAATGGTAATCAATACATGCATGATTTATACCAGACTCGAGTTACTCTTCGCTGCAGTAAAAATTCAGTTGCTGACTTCCACTTTAACCACAATGCTTTTTCTCTCCTCTGCAGCATAGCATCACTGACGACACCAAGTATGAGGTTACAGTCAAAGCCAAGAAGTATGTTTTCTGTGTGCGAGCTCAGGACAAGTACACCAGCGGGCCATGGAGCCACTGGAGCCAATGCACGTAAGTATATTACTTTGATCATGAAATGTTTTTAACCGGGTTTGTTACCATTTATATTTTATCCAAATCCTCACTGTTTCATTTCAACCTGTCCTGTCTCCAGAGTGAACAAACAGGACGTGCACTGCTAGCTGTTCCCCTGGACTGCAGCCATAAGAAAATAAGGATAGACAAAAACCTTTTTCTAAATCTCTTTTTTTTTTTTTTACTTTTCATACATTTTTTAGAGCAAACCACACAAACAGGTGCTGTGCTTTGTGATTGAATGTACAGTATTTATTGTTCATTTATTCTAGGTTCATCTAGGGACCTAAAGTATTTTGTTAAACCAATTATTTTTATATGATTCCTTTATGCTTTTTGTAACTCTTCAAAAACATATTTAACTTTTAATAATAAATTGATGAACATGATAATTTACTGCACTTTCCTGTCATTTTCTCACATTTATTTGAATAACGGTGGTAATTTATTGTAATGAAATATTCTGTGATTACTCATTTTGAATGAACACTACAGACAGTTTAGGTACAAAAAAAAAAGTTTATTGTCGTATTTACAGCCAGGATGTCTGGGATGTGATGGGGGAACACATAAAAAGGCAGATCTCAAGAAATGAAAAAGAGAATGTCCAAGAGAGCTGTAAACCAGACATCATCTGAAAAAAATCACACCCCTAATGTTCCCAGGGAAAGGGGAACTTGTTTCATTATCCTCCCCCAGACACTTCCCCTTCTTCATCCATGACTTCAAATAAGTGTTGACAATGAGTGCAGACACATTAATTCCAGAAGCTACAAAAAAACAAAACAAAAACAAACACTAAATGCATGTTTTGTGCTGTCAGTTTCTGTCCCATCATCATCCCTCATCCTCACTTTGTTCAGTTCAGTAAAAGCTCTAAACAAAACACACTAATAACATTTTCATGAAAAAACAAACAAAATAGAACCCATCCCTTACATGGATGAGTGTGTGCGTCCAGCAGTGCAGCAGAGCCAGGACACAAAAACATTTCTGGGCAAATACTCAAACAAACTTAACCATTGTAAACTTTGACCATCTATGTGCACATTATGTGCATGTACGACGTCCTTGGCTTGTGTCCACTGACCTCTCCATACAAGTAACAGCAAACGGCAGATGTTTTCCATCAAAACGTGCACGGCAGTCAATTGTTTTGATGAAATATTTGCTTGATCTCTCTTTATGACACATCAAATTGTGTAGGTTACAGGCATCAGTCTGATGCTCATGGACTTGGATTTTGATCATTGCTCTCATCACGTCCTGCCATTCCAGTGTTTCACTTTAATTCTTCACCACAATTTTTAAAAAATGGACTTACCAGACTTGTTGGAGTGAAAATCATATTTGATATTGCCTATATTGGGGGTATATGCAGTCTTCTTGTTGAATTTCCCATTCAATTCTTACTTGGCTTATTGGCTTTTCAATAGAGAATCTCAGTCGCTTCAGCATATACCATCCGTAACAGCTCAACTTCCTAGAAAGCCACAGCAACGTGTTCCTATTTGAAAAAGATCTCAAGTATTTTCACGTACCATTTAACTGTGGACTTCGAGATGTGTTTTAAACACCTGATTGAACCTATGAGTAGCTTTTTAACCCACATGGGTACACTCTACGGTTACCACGCAATCACTGCCATCGTTATTGTCGTAAATGCAAACAACATTTGGAGAAAAAAAAGCCCATCAAGTTCCGGGAGAGACAGATAGCATGCAAATATATCAGTTGGGAAGCCCATCTCAGTCCTGAGCTTTTGAGTGTTGGCAGCTGCAGGATTAGTGTAGGATTTGTAGTAAGGTTTGAAATGAAGGACTTGTAATATCCAAGTTTGTGTGTATGTGTGTGAGAACTGGTTTAAGAGATGGTGGCATCCAGCCCAAGTCCTTGTCGCGGATGTAGTCCCTCTTCAGTGGTGCTGCCTCTTGGATAGGTACCTACACACACACACACACACACAGAGAAACACACACACGTTCAGTACATATTTCAGACATATTCTTGTGAATTTATGTTGATTTACTTATTAATTTCTTATATATGGTTCTAACAGCTGCTGCAAACAGTTGTTCATATGACTGTTTAGCGTATGTGTGCCAACCTCTCCCAGTGTTTGTGGTTGAGACCAGTGAAGTCCTCAAGCTTGGCGATTTCTTTGAGGTATTGAGCTAGTTTATATAGCTCCCTGTCCTTCTCCCTGTTAAGATGGGCCTTCATGAAGGGGCGGATCTAATATACAAACACACAAAAAAATAAGTTCTGGCAAAATATGTTATGTAACAATGACAATGATGATGAGAGAGGATAGGGTCAAAATGGTAATGATGACGTTGGCCGCCTACCTTCAGTCCGTTCTGTGGGTTCATGAGGAAGTTTCGTCCGATGTCATCAAACATAATGGTGTTCTTCCTGTTGTAAAACTCTCCATACTTCCCCCATATCACACCCAAGGGTTTCACCTGGAACAGAGCCATCAATCATCAGACAAAAACTCCATGGTGAGAAATGTTATTCCTGTGTGTGTGCATGTGTGTCTGGCCCTTTCTCAAACTGATCCGTCACCACTAGCACTTCACCCTAATGTTCTCTCCAGAACATAAACAAATAGGTGAAGCATGCAACACACATGTCACTCTTCACCTTACGCAGGAGTCGGCCCTCAGCACCGACAGAGTTGCTTGGCAAACATGGTGCCACATACATCCTCATACTGTTATTACAAGTCACCCCATTTCCCCTGTTCCCTAGTTTTGTCCTCACTCACATCATGGAGAGATGAAAGGCTGTATCAAATCTAACACAGATAAAGGCTCAATTCCTAATCCAAAAGGTAAACAACTAAATCTAGAAATAAACACTTTCTTTCTGCTGTGAAACATTTGTTTATATCAGTAATGTGTGTAACCACAGCAGATGTGCGTGTACCAACCTCTACGACCCCTCTCTTAGGGGTGTGCACTGTGATCATGGCTGCACTGTCCAACATGAACGTAATCTTGTAGTTGGGGTTGTCTGTCACTCCAAGCTCCTACACACACACACACACACACACACACACACACACACACACACACCCGCACAGTAGTGTTATTCTGTGTTCCTCTCTAAACCCAAACACTGTAGGTTAAATGGGTTAACACTGCCACCTTTTGGCAAACAATTGTACAGTGCAGCGAGAGAACCAGTGAAACAACAAATAGAATACTTACTTTCATTTTGGCATCAATCCACTTCATACTTGTAGCAGCTAAAGTGAAAAAGTACATATGTAAGATGTACAAGCCACAGGCAGAAACTGCTGTGTATCAGTGGACAAGCGAATTAGAACAACTAATGGCCACAAGATATGTACTTAGCAGTTAGTTAAGATGCACTAGTGTAAACTGCCCAATAAACAAAAAATTATTCTAAAAAACGATGTAAATAAGAAGAGAAGAGAAGAGACATACACCAGATGACAATGTCATAGTCCTCGTAGGCTGATGTCAGAAACTCGTGAAGGTATGGTCTCATCAGCTCCTGACCCGTCTCTGCACACGACTTGTGATCTAAACACACACAGGACGCAGACATCAAATGCACAGTGTCCAATTCAAAGTAGCAACTCATCACCTGATGAACAGTGATGAATTTCTATTATGCCAGTCATCCTGTGATTTCAACAACCATTGTGGCGGGGATCTGCAAAATACAGATTATATGTCAATCTGTCAAAATTTTACATCAGTCGGTCGACCCGAAGAGATGAAGAGAAAAAACAGTGGAGATAAAGTATGCAGGCAAAATGTTACATTGTGTGCTGCTTAAGTAAAACAGTCGTGTCCCGGTCAGATTCTTAAACAGACAAATGTTGGTGCCACAGTAACTCACCAAACAGCGTGTAGTCCACATCCAGTACCAGAAGCCTTTTGCCTTCTCTTGGAGGATTCATCTCCTCCACCTTGTAGTCTTTCACTCTGCGGGCAATTTTAGCCAGGTTCTCCTCTCTAAAGGCATCGACATTGTTTTCTCAGACAGACAAAGATACATTCCCATACACCCTCTCACAAATTTCATCTTTCTTCTCTACATCCACAGACACAGAAAAAAAAAATCTAACCTGTTCTCCACTTCAATGACCTCCTCCTCGATGTCAAAATCATTGACCACGTCATCATTCTCTGGGGGAGGGGCTAAAACCTCTTCCTTCACAAAACAAAACACGTGTACCAGTCAAGGGAACATTCGAGTCAATCCCATGAATAAGCAATTGTTTAGACTTAAGATGTCAGAGACTAGACCATCCAAATGGCTATGTGTCATGTAAGCCCACATAAATGACATCAATGTAGTCAACAGCTAGCAGCATCATTGCCTCAACAACCACTTATTGAACATTTGACAAGCTAGTTAGTGGCACTCTTCAATAACATTATCAGTTAGTCTTTCAATAGCTATCATGTTTGGTAGAACTGCAAATTAGCCAGTCACTCAGGCACTTAGCCAGTCAATCGGATATTTTTGGAATCAGTTCATTTCTTTGTCATCCTGCCACCTACCAGGCTCTCCTCTCTGGTACCCATCATCATGATCTTGGTGTTAGGCTTCAGCTTCAGAGAGCCCAGTTTCACCTCATCCTCTGCAGGTTTACCTGGGGGGCAGGGATAAAAGAGAGTGAAAGAAGGGAGAGAGAACATAGAGGTTCATTTAGCTTGACCCCCAACATATTCTATAATTAAAATAGAAATAATTTATAGACTACAGACAGGTGGAGAAAATTGACATTCAAGCAGACTGAGAAATGGACATGTTTGTACATATAAAACATCAGCTGATTATGAATGTGGATTCACATAGCCAAAGCCTAGGGAAATGTAGGGATGGATTTATTTGTTCAGTGTTATATTTCTCTCACGAGAAATATTTCTTACATATACAAAAGATAAAAATAACGCAATGATACAAGGGAAATAGCGTCCTGATTTCTTGTCCACCTGGTTTGGATATCATATGGCATAATTTACACAAGCTCCTCGGGTGTGATCGATGACGCCCTCTCACCTTTGACCTTGAGTCCCAGTAGTTTCTGTCTTTCGGGCAGCACCCCAGTCAAGGTCTTAATGGACTGTTTCAGGTCCATCACAGTGTCCTCCTCAGACAGAGAACTGATGGAGTACTCCTGACCTCCCCACTTTATGATCACTGACACTGACATGGCTCACACGGGCTCTTCACACACATACACACACACTCGGCTGCAGCTGGAGTTGGGTATGCACACGCACAGACAAGTGCACACACTTTCAAGCAAATATTCCAAGCTACAGTAACAAACATGCACACGTACACCTTGCAAAGAGAGGGGGATAGGTAAAGTAACAGGAGAGGTGTCAGGAAACACAGAAAGTAGCTAATAATGAAACAGAGAGCAAAACATGACATCACCGTTGTTAAGCATGTGTTGTTTTGACTGCCTATTTCCAGACACAATGGCCAAATGCCACCTAATCAGTGCAGACACTTTGACAGTCCCTGATGTTGATATTTTTAGCATGAGATGGCTAACACTGACTAGCAGCAATGTAAACACGAGCGGTAACCAGTGCAACTAGCTAACATTAGCTTACAAAGCTATATGGTTTGCGTATCCTTACCTGGTCAAGCAAGCTAACGCGTAACGCTTGGTTAACACTGTCAAATTTCGTCGAAGAGTTGAATGAATGAATGAAGTTTGCCGTTTAGTTTCATTCATCGAGAGGCGCACGCTCTGTTCTTCCTGGCGTCCTGAATCTTGCCGGTAGTGACGTAGGAACAAAAGCTTCGTTACCATAGTGACCATACCTCAATAGATTAATTAACGTAAGATCGTTTGATGGCTGTTTCCAAATAATTCATCCTTAAATGTTATCTATAAAATAAAATAAAATAAAATAAAATAAAATGAAATGAAATAAAATAAAATAAAATAATAAAATAAAACAGAAGACCACGAAAAAAATCAACACAAGTTGCTTTAGATATTTTCTCTGATTAATCACAATATTTAACAATGGAGAAATGTTTTCACTTTCCAACCCATAGATCCTGCAACCTACAATAAGTTCATTTAGGGCAGATAATGTAATGTAGTGTAGTGTTACAAATGTTTGGAATGTTTGGGCTACAACTACAACAATTATTTTCATTATCACCTAATGCGGCAATTATTTTCTCGATTAATTAATTGATTGTAGTATGTTGCAATTTATTTCTTGTTTGTCTTTAATATGTATCCTTGGAAACTATCAGTAATACTTATTATCATGGTGAAATTGAGTAATTGTAATTGTTGCTTATTAAACACAATATTTATAAATTGATAGACCGTTGTTTTCTTCTTCACTACCTAATTAATCACTTCATGACCCATCAGATATATCCACTGGTTAGGAACCACTGGGCTAATACCAAACTCTAATTACAGTGGATAATAGCAACTTATGCACTGATACATCAGTGTTGACAATCTAAAAATATATTACATTATAATATATCAGCCAGTATATCAGTAGATAGATACTATAATATACTGTAATTATCTGTACAGGTCGGGTGATTGTACTCAAGTATCATTTTGAATGCAGGACTCTTGCTTGTAATACCACTTCTTGCACCTCTGTCAAAAGTTGATCAAAATTGCTTGACTTTCCACTGTTGGCATAATAAGTGAGGGGCCAAAAGATTTACAATTTTAATGGGACAGACTATATATTGCGCATGCTCACTACATCCTTCTTGGTACTTGGATAATGGCTGCTAGGTGAGATGAGCGGATGGGCCGCATCGTTTGAGTGTGAGGCGCTTCCATCGAAAGGACCGTTAACTCGGGCGGTGCCGAGTTAAGATGGTCGATATCCGACCCGAAAAGCATCCCGAAACCGTTGTACATATTTCGAACATCGTCCTTCAAGTGTAAGTTCTGTTTTTTTCTTGTAAATCTTGGTCGGGCGCCATAGTCTGCCTGTTAGCCTGCCTACAGTTGGACTTAGTTGCTAGCAGCGGCACAGTTTGTGCTAATCTTCAAAGCTGTCTTTAAGCTATCTGCTTTTAGCGTTATGTGAATGATTGTTGACGTGTCTAAAGTAACAGCGTTAGGACCGAGCTAACTCTTCGGGTATGGTTTATTTCCGGTTGTGTTGAAGTGAGCTCGGTTGTTGACAGTAGCTAAGTGACAGCGATGCTAGCTGACTATGTTAGCTTGAATTGTTGGCACTGTGCCTGCTGCCTGCTCGTTGCAGCTCTTCATCTCTCCACAACACGTACACTGTTACAGCTATATTTCCTACTCGCCCTGAGAAACCGAAACCGTTTATTTGCTTTGCCTGTCCTATATTACACTGTTACATATAGACCAGTCTGGTTAGCAAAGTGTTTGCGGCAAAGCTAAGATATCTTTTTCTTCAGTCGAGACGGAGGGGTTACTAGAGTTCATGGCGTACCACAATCGATGCAGTACTCACTCATCCGTAACGTTTGTAGTGCCGGTGTTTGAGTTAAGCTAGTAATGGTATAAATATACCCGTTTAGACTAAGTACTACTACACCATACCCTGTAGCTGTTGGATTAAGACAGATAAAAATACAGTGGTAGACGGCTGCGTTATATAAGCTTGGATTCTGCGAAGTGATCTCACTCTGGCCAGTGATAGTCGTGATGAATTCACAGTTATGTAAGTTATCAGGATCCTGTCCCGGGGTACAGGGATATTAATGGATGGGAACTCTGCTATTGGTAACTTTGAAGTTGCCCTGGGCGTTATAAGCATATCGGAAACTTGTAAGTGCCACATTACAAGGTTGAAGTTGAATGATCAAACCTTGTTTCTCAACCCATTTGTTTGGAAAATAGCGCCCTGAATGAGACTTCCCTTAAAATGTTCCTCAAAGTGGACTCACAAGTGAAATGGTCGTTTAGCACCTTAATTGCAGGGTTGTAAACAAAGAATTTCCGCAAAGACTACAGGAGCTGGGTTGTTTGGAGTCAGTTACATTGACATTAAAGAAAGGGCATTGTCTTGCTTCCTGAAATTTCACTTTTTGTTACTGTGACTTTACGCGAGCTCATTTGCTGCCGCCGCAGGAGAGCGTGGTTAACGGTGATTGATTTATTTGAATTCCTTAAAATCAATCCATTTTATTGATTAGTTATTTTGATACATGAGAAGACACTTTGGTGTCTACTGTGTAAGGATTTAGAATCCAGGATTCAGAAATGGAAAGGAAACGATACAGAACTGCAATCTTTACTATAAGAATAAATAAACAATATATAAAGTACTATGTTACAACAATATTGATGACGACTCCAACACAATAACTAGATTGTAAAAGTGGGAAGTTACATGTGTTTTATTATAATGGTAAATCTCAGATCTTATGGAATAATCGAATTTTATGGAACATGTTACTTACTCATGCAAAGTCACATAGATGTAAGTAGATAGGCAAACATGGATCAAAAATAAATATTTGCTCTTCTACATGCAGGTATAAACAGTGTTGTGGTTTGGTGACAGAGTATACTGTGAGGCTGAGATGACAGAAATCTTAGCTTTCAGAGATTTTGTCATACTATTTACTGAGGGATAAATCTCTTTAATATCTTTGACAGTGTTAGGCCATTGTAGCTGGGCAATACTGCAAATCAATGAGCTGGACAGCTTTTATGGAAATATTGGGTTTAAGATTTTTGCATTAATGTGATGAGGTGCCTCAGTCCAGACTTATTAAGATATTTAATTCACGGACATTGCGACAGTGTATTCTCCCAGTTGCCTTTGCAGTGCTCATGTTAAGTTCTGTGCAGCTGGTAAGTGTGTGAAAGCAAACAGATAAGCCTGGACTCATTTTCATTTAATCAAGTCTAGGTCGATTATTGGCTGATAGATTTGACTATGCAAATCATAGTAGTGGGTGAAACAATTTTTCATTTAACCACTTCTCGTCCCAGCAAACCTTCTTAGTGTACTGTACCATACATAGTCTCACTTTTGGAACTGGAACGGTATTCCTCTGGAGCAGTTACATCCTTTTCCAGACTTGCTGTTTTCCCAGGTTCGTGCTTCCTGCATTTCTGTCTGAGCAGCAGAGATGTACATGACACTCATAAGTGAGAGAAGAGACACAGGAAGGGAAACAAAATTAGTTATATCTGGCACTAGTGTTTAGTTTTGTTAACGATCAGCCTGATCCACCCTGCACAAACAGACAAAAACAGGTTGTGGCACGCATTCATTTCAACAGCATGCTCAAGTTTCAGCACCAACCTGTAGCAGGAAGTTCAAAATGACCAGTGTTCACTTTTTCTGATTTAGAAATCATGTTAAGTGTAATTGGTTTCAGTGGATTTACCCCAGTCATGTATAGCTTGGTACACATTACCCTCTGGGGTTTAACTGTCGCCAGTAACATCACTTCTATAAACATATTTATGCGTCACATTGTAAGTGTATCAGTAATTCTTGTTCTTCTATAGACCGTGTTTGTCAGGAATAATTTCATGGACATCTGTTCATTCTTTAAAAGGCCGTTCTCAGTGTTACAACAAGGCTAATATAAATGGTGAGATATCAGTTTTATAACTTCCAAGCCAGGTGAAACAGTCTGTATCGTTTGACTCTCTCATATAAATATAACATCCACAATGAGAAGTTATATTGTTATTTTTCAAAGACTCTGCAGGTAGATGTAGGTGTTTGTTTAGCTTCATCTTAAAATATGAAAGGGCTCAATAAACATTATGCAAATTGTTACAACGGTGGGAATTTAACACTACCCATCTGCCAAATACAGAAAATATCTTCTGTTAGCAGGAAGTGAAGCTGTACAAGAGGGGAAAAAAATATTTTGGTTCTTAGAATAGTTAACAATTCATGTCAAAAAATGTGCTTTTTCATGCAGTGAGAAATGCATGTTTTTAGATGCATTTCTCACTGCATGAAAAAGCACTTTTTCTGATGTGATATCTTGCTTCATATAAATCTATTTATTTTCTCTTTGTCTCGCCTGCTTCCTTCTACACTCCCTCTGTCTCTCTGCCTTTCTGTGACCCCCCCCCCCCGTAATAAAGAACTGCATCCCACCTTCCTTGCATTATATTAAATCTTTTTCTGTGCCCTCTTTTTCTCCGCAGTGCACCCACTGTAAACATCCCATCTTAGTGGCCAGTTCTGCCTGCCAGTCAGAGGTTAAGCTGAGGCCATGGCAGTGAAGGACCGCGTTGAGGCGGTGCTCAATGTGGGACTGCGTGTTCCCAGCATCATGCTGCTGGATGTCCTCTACCGCTGGGATGTCAGCTCCTTCTTCCAGAAGATCCAGCGTTCCAGCCTCTCCAACAATCCCCTGTTCCAGTACAAATACCTGGCTCTTTACCTGCACTACGTAGGTTAGTGTTGGTTTCTCGCACACACAAACACACACAAGTTGTTCCGATATAAATACAATCCCCCTTTATTAACACTTGGAGGATTAGCACAAAACAAACACACTATACAAATGCTTAGCTCTGACAAAATGCATAGCCTTTTACACATTTGATAACGTAACACGTGTATAAAGAGCTGTAGCCGTTAGTTTGTCAGTGTTATCTCTCAAGTTATCATGACCTGCAATGGTTGTTTTGTTTGGACTGTTTGACGGGGTTATCGGCTAAAGTGGCTTCTGTTCTGCTGGCTTTATCAGTAGGTCGAGTGCCAACTGTCATGGTTTTACCTTTCTTAATTAGATTTGCATGATTTCTTTTTTTCAATCAGCATTGTCAGCCCTCTGTACCTAACCTGGTCAGTTTCAAAATATTGCATGGTGGTAGGCTGTAAGCCATGAGGTTGTGCATTGTAGTTAAGTAGTAGTAGTAGTAGTAGTAAGAATTGCTAGTGCAGCGACAAGGACATGATCCTCACTTACTTCACATACCGACACTAACAGTTGTTTGCCGGAGCAGCCGTCCGAAGCAGAGGCACCGCTGTCTGGATTTGTACTCTGGGAATTTGAGAAGTGTCTGTGATAGTGGGAGCACTGTTTACTTAGATTTTAAGTGAAATTGTTTTCTAAAATAATGACTGGAATCAGTGGATCTGTCTCTCAGCTCTACAATGGAGCTAAAATACACAAGCCTTGTAATGGTGGAAATCCCTTTTTTTTCTTTTTTCTTTTTTGGACCACCACCACAATTTTTCCTTATGTCAACAATGCTGTCATCTATTAGGCTTGTGGTGATATTTGATAATATAGAATATCATGATATTTCCAACCATATGCAATATTTATTTATTTATTTATTTATTTATTGCAGTTTTGCACAATCTCCTGCCGAGTCTGACCATCATTTCACTGCTTTGCTTTCTGTACATTGTAATTGGCAGAAAATATAGTAATGTAATTATATAATAATATTTATATAATAATTTTGTATTTTAAATATCCTTCAGATTGCCACAAAGCCAATCATGGACACTTAAAACAAGCTCTGTGCAGCACAGGGAGCCAGTCAGGTGTATTTTCCAGTGACACTGAAGCACTGAAAGACTAACTTTGATGTGAGAGTGAAGTTGACAGAACAAAGTCTGACATGCAGAGTGTGAAATGGCTAAAAGAAAACCGACAAGCATAGTGTTGAGTTTTCTGTGTGTGTTTTTATACGTCTGTGTTTGTGCGTGTGCGCTGTCAGACTTGGCTGCAGTTGGTTAATGAGCCAATAGGCTTGGTATGTGCTGATGTGTGCTGTGGGTGGACAGACAGAAAGAAAGGGGAGAGAGAGGCAGTAAAACCAAAGTAACTGTTGCTATGCACTGAGGAGTTTTTTGGACATGGTTTTAGGTAGTAGACTGTTGTACGATAAGCCTATTGGCAGCAGTGACTGTTTGATTGACTGTCAAAAATAGCTCCCTGCAATTACATAAGAAACATCTGTCACACACATGCACATTCGGTATATCACTTTTGTGATTGAAAAGAGGATACAGTCTGCAAAACAAGAAGCATTAGAGATGCTTACAAAAGGCACATATCTTCACTTTTTATGTATATCGGTTGTGTGTGACTGTTTGCGTGTGTCTGCATGTGTGACTGCCTTGCAGGTTACATCCTGAGCTTGGTGCTCCTGACTCTGCCTCGCCAGCACCTGGTTAAACTCTACCTGTACGTCCTTACGGCCCTGCTGCTGTTTGCTGGTCACCAAGTCTCAAGGTAAACACACACAGACAAGGGCTGCATGGTATGTCAGACACCAGACAACATGTATTGTTGGCTGATAAGTAGAAAAATTAAATTGTTGCAAATTGCTTCGATAATGGGCTTCCACCCGATAATGACGTCCAGTAATGCAGACCATGCAATGGACCAAGGATGCCAAGTAAAATCTGGTTCTGAGAGGGGATTTTTGCCTCTCTGCCTTTCTTCTTTCTCTTCTCTCCTCTGCTGTGTCAGTGCTTGTTTGCATGAGGGCGGGGTTGAGCTCCCCACACTCTCAGAGCGGACAGCAGTGTAACTTCAGAGAAGAGAGGTCACAGTGGAGCAGGTTATCTGCAGTTCTTGAAAAGTTCTCAGGCCTTTTATTTTTTTAAAGGCCTCTTAAATGTTTTCTTTAGTCTGTCATAGACAATAATGTTTGGCTGTCTGGACATGTTACAGACCTGTAAACTGAAAGTGGGATTGTTGTGACAGTGGATTGTGTGGACAGGGGGGTGTTTAATCCTAAACAAACCCATAGCAAAAAATCATTACTGCTAGCTACAATAGTTGGGAAGAGTGACAGATTTAGCAGCAACTTAAAATGAACTGAATTCCTAATTTTTCATAGATTTAATCTATCCCTTTTCTGCTGCTTATCCAGAACCAGGTTACATGAATTTAATTAATTGTATTGTTAGGAATTAGTATTGTACTGCTGGGAGGTATTAAAATAAGTTTGTTTATGCTAATAAATAATGCTAGACCTTATTATCAGCAGAAACCCTGCAGAGAGATGGAGATGGACTTTAAATTATATTTTACTTGAGTCAACAACGACAGCACTCTTATTCCATATGTGCCACAAAATCGTTCGGAAAGCAATTAACAAAACACCTGGTGAACAAGCAGAACATGAACTTGCAGAAATGCAATGTGTTTGACTGCTCCCCCTGCAGTCAACTCTCTGCCCCTTCCTAATCCACAGCTGGTGCAGTCCTAACTGATAATTGCATAAGTGATCATTTGTTTCTGAAATACCATATCATCAACATAGAGACGTGATTAGATGCAGCTATCCCATGTTCTGTTACTCAGTTAAATGCCTTCAAATGACAGAGAATGTTTTTATGAAACCTGCTATCCACATTTCTGAATCAGTGACATTTGCAGTGTGGGTGGTTATACTCTGTCAGATACACAAATGCATTTATGTCATACTGTCAACTCTAATTACTTGTCATCATTAGATTTACAAGGACACCAGTGCTTTAGTCAGCAGTCACTGTACAGTATAATGTACTGTATCTTTTTCAGTGAGCTATTCAACGAGTTTACTTGCAACATATAGCTATAGTTGGTTTTAGTTCATGTTAAGGGCTAGACATTTTCGGGTTGAGCTGCACTCTAGATCAGTTGTTTGTAATACAAAAGATTTTATCTGTTAATTGAGCATTTTGACCCCTCTTTGTCAGGGACTACGTCCGCAGTGAACTTGAGTCTGGCTATGAAGGACCGGTCTACCTGGAACCTCTCTCCATGAACAGATTCACCACGGCACTCATAGGTATAACGTTACACATGAATGCATGAAGACACACTTATAAAATATACATGATGAGACATGAATGCATCATGCTCAAACCCAGACATAGTTTGGAAGACGCACTTCAGTAGTTCCTTTGTGAGCTACATGGGTTACTCTTCCTCTGTTTCAATATGATCTCTCTTCTTCTCTCCTTCCTGGTTGCACATGCATCTGGGAAGTTTAGAGAAGTATACTTAGAAATAGTTTGGCTATATTAAAAGTCCCTTTAAGGTCACATCACCAAACCACTTTTAGCATAAATCTTACTCGAGACCAATTGCTACTCCCAGTACTGTCCATTTTGAAATGGAAAATGATGCTGCTTCTGGATCTATAGGACCTGGTTTCATCTTGCTACAGAGTAGTGATGGAGTCTCCTATACTATAAATAGACCATACTGAGTGCTGATTTCGCTGCAGAGTGAAAGCCTGAGAAAGCGAAAATAACATGGTTACAGTGACAAAGATACTGCTGTAGAGAGAGGTAGAGATTAAAGATACTAAATACACAAGTGGCCTCATATTGTCACCACTTTGGAAAAAAAAATATTCTCATAGGAGGTCTTTTAATTAGACAAGTATTACAAATAATACATCAGCATGAATCGTGTGTATGTGCATCCTCTTTCAGGTCAGCTGGTGGTGTGTACGCTTTGTTCCTGTGTGATGCAGACCAAGAGGATTTGGCTTTTCTCTGCTCACCTTCTCCCTTTGGTGGCCAGACTGTGTCTGGTTCCACTGGAGACCATTGTCTTCATCAATAAGTTCTCCATGATCTTCACTGGCCTGGAGGTCATTTACTTCCTGGCTTCTAACTTACTGGTACCATATAACCTGGCTAAGACAGCCTACAGGGAGCTGGCTCAGGTAATAAACTATTAATGTGGTCTAATGTTGCAAGCTTTTTCAGTTTTTATTACAGGATTTCAGCTATAGTAGTCCTGAGGGATTTCCTTATATGTAATATTTATGGTGTTCTGTCTTTGTCCCAATTACCTCCATCTCTCCTCTTTTCTATCTCTGTATCTATTGCTTTCTGTCCCCAGGTGGTGGAGGTGTATGGGCTGCTAGCTTTGGGCATGTCTCTATGGAACCAACTGGTCCTTCCTGTTCTCTTCATGTGTTTCTGGCTGCTGCTTTTTGCTCTGCAGATCTACTCCTACTTCAGCACCAGAGACCAGCCTACCTCAAGGGAGAGGCTTCTTTTCCTCTTTCTTACCAGGTAAGGCCATAGCACTGGTTAAGCTGTGAGGAACATCATAGATTGTACCTCACAGACTCTTATACGAGTCAGACCAGTGCATCATAGGACTATGATTTTTCTGAATTTACCTTGAGCAAATAATCATGTATCTGCTTCATAGCCTAACGGCAAAATATAATAGTCTTACCATCCAGCAAAAGCTCCATGTAACACAGAGGAAATGATTTCCATGTTTTCTGCTCAACTAAGTTGCCTAGAAGCTTCACCTTCACCTTTCTCCTCCTCTCACATGCTCTCTCCTCCCTTCCTCTTCCCAGTATTGCAGAATGCTGTAGTACACCGTACTCCCTGCTGGGTCTGGTTTTTACTGTCTCCTTTATCGCTCTGGGTGTCCTCACACTCTGCAAGTTCTACCTGCAAGGCTACAGAGCCTTTATGAATGACAACACCATGCACAGGTCAGTCAGTGTGTATGTCTATATGTGCGTGTGTGTCAGGTGCTATGTGCTGATGGTGTCAGTTGGTATGTATTTCTGCTTTTAATAACTTCTGGGGTTTGTTTTTTGTCTGTCTGTGCAGGGGGATGACGGAAGGCATCACCCTGCTGATCCTCGCTGTCCAGACTGGCCTCATCGAGCTGCAGGTCATCCACCGAGCCTTCCTCCTCTCCATCATCCTCTTCATTGTTGTTGCTTCCATCCTGCAGTCCATGTTGGAGATAGCAGACCCCATAGTCCTGGCTCTGGGAGCATCCAGAGACAAGTATGATAAATTTATCATAGGCCTAGTTTTTATTTTATTTTACTTATATAATTTTTTCTTTGGCTTTTATATTTAAGAAGCTTAAAATGTATTTTGATTAATTAAAAAATAAATGTATGCTGTTAAAAATGGCAAAATCAAAAAGTGTTAAGTCAGTAAAATCTAAATTTTGAACTTTGTGTGAGGGAACTTGGAAACGAATCAGGTATAAAATAAACTGGTATCTACATATCAACTTGTTCATTCTCCTGTCACATAATATCTCAGACACAACTAACTTGATATGGACAAAACTTGAAGAAGTGGTTTGGCATTTGGACCAAATACTCTAATGTGTGTTTTAAGAGTAGCTCAAAGAGCATGTAAAAGTGTCCTGACTGAATGTGTGCAAGAGGATTGCTCACATCAGCACAGATAAAGCAGATCGTCTTCATTTTTACTCTCTCCCCTGTCTGTCCTTCAGGAGTTTGTGGAAGCACTTCCGAGCGGTGTCTCTGTGTCTGTTCCTGCTGATCTTTCCAGCCTACATGGCCTATATGATCTGTCAGTTCTTCCACATGGACTTTTGGCTTCTCATCATCATCTCTTCGTCCATCCTCACCTCACTGCAGGTAACACACAAGCACATAACAGCTCATGCACACATACAGAACATATACACACAATACCGTTGCACAGTACTGTTGGTTTTGATTGAACTATTTTAGAACATTAAAAAACAATGAATGTAATTACTAATTTTGCTGAAATCCAGCTTTTAAAACAGTTTTATCTGCTTTGCCAAAACGTGAAGCTTTTAACATTTTGTGATTAATTATTGAATTGTATCCAAACACTTTTCCTCTGTCACCCCCAGGTTCTCGGCACTCTTCTGATCTACGTTCTCTTCATGGTGGAGGAGTTTCGTAAGGCTCCAGTAGAGAACATGGATGAAGTTATCTACTGTGTCAATGGGACTTATCGATTGCTGGAATTCCTGGCAAGTGTCCACACATGCAAACACCATATACAGTATTAAGTGAGCATAAGCAAGAAGGCAGCATGTGACATAGACAATGTCATATGATATGGTCTCAATCTCTGCCTCACTGTCACTGATTTCCTCCTTTGCCAGGTCGCAGTGTGTGTGGTGTGCTATGGCGTGTCGGAGACGGTGTTCGGGGAGTGGAGTGTGATGGGAAGCACTATCATCCTGGTCCACTCGTACTATAATGTCTGGCTCAGAGCCCAGCTGGGCTGGCAGAGCTTCCTGCTCAGGAGAGATGCTGTAAACAAGATCAAAAGCCTCCCCACAGCCAGCAACACACAGCTGGAACAGTACAACGACATCTGTGCCATCTGCTACCAGGTATGAGCTGAAGAACTAATTGGGGGGGTTCGAGTTAAAGCTAGGCCAATGTAAAATTTTATTTGATGCATGTTATCATTGACAAGTGGTTTTGAAATAAATGAAACATGTGTTTTTGTACTAATTCCTTCCAGGACATGAACACAGCTGTGATAACTCCATGCAGTCATTTCTTCCACGCTGGCTGTCTGAAGAAATGGCTCTATGTCCAGGAGACCTGTCCTCTTTGCCACTCGCAACTCAAGAGCCAATCAACAGCTGCTAGCGTCCCCAACCAAGACGCCCCTGCAGCCAATCAGAGCCCTGCAGGGCAGGAAGAAGCTGCAGCCAAGAATAAGGAGAAAGATGGCGCTCTTCCAGATGATGGGAGGGAGGAGGAAACAGGAGAGCAGGAACGAGGAAAAGGACCTGACATGCCAGCTGGAGAAACTTCTTCCTCTTCATCTGGTGTGCCCACTGCTCCCCAGCACCTTGTCAAGACTCAAATAGCTTCTTCTTCTCCTTCTTCCCTACTCATGACTGATTCTTTACAGAACCAGTCGCCCACAGATCACCCCTCTTCGTCTTCCTCCTCTTCCTCTGACACGTTGGACACACCCCCCTCTCCATCTTTCTCTCACACCTCCATCCCTTGCATCTCTCACCACTCATCCTCACAGCAACAGGCCCAGGCAGAGATAACCCCTGCTGAACCTGAGTTTAATCCAGCCTCCCCAGCGGACAGCCAGGAGTCATCTTCTGTTCCATCATCACAGCCTGACCAGCCCACTTACCCCTCTGAGGAACAGTCTCCTCCTCTGCACAGCCTCTGAACCCCTTCGTAACACACAGAACATACATGCATGCACATATAAACACTCCATTTAAATACTCCATCTGCCTATATTCTAGCAGTTGGCCATCATGTCATAAATTCAACTCCAAACCCCTTCATATCCATTTTGAGAGAAAAAATCTAGAACAATCTCTAAGCAGATATTCATCACTCAGCGTTAAGAAAAATTACAGATGATTCCAATGTCACAATATGTTGCCATTTTAAGGCAATTCTCTTGGAACAGTTAATCTAAATGTGTCTGAGTTTGACTCATGCCAGCAATGATTTCATCACAGTGGGCATAACTTTTCTCATGATTTTTTTTTTTTTTTTTTTTTTTTTTTTTTTTTTGGGGCTGGGGGTTTAAACTCAATGCAAAAAGGTGAAAGCAGTAATCTCATCTCAAAAACAACTGGGAGGTCTATATCATGTCCACGAAATGTGAAATCCCGAATGAAACTGAACATTTATTTTTGCTCTTTCCTAGATTTTTACATTGCTATGACACACACATTGACGTTTCTAAAAAAAACAAAAAAAAAACATGCTTTGTCCTTCTCATTTCAATCCCAGACTTTTCATGTGATGGTTGCTCCCACATCCTGCCTTTTGTTTGTGCAGATTCACTCTCATTGCTCTACATGTCATAGTGTTTGGGTTTTTCGCTGTAGTCCTGTATGTGCCATGATCTCATGAGGAATGGGTCAGAGGTTTGGAGAGCCTTGATAGACTATCGATAAGTGATGGTTGCATTTTAAACAGTGACAAAGTCTTAACATTTCATAAAGTCTACAGATTTCTCCATCAGTTTTGATAAAGAGTTTTGGTTTTCACTGTTGGATGACAGGAGTTATTTGTATTAATGAATACTAAGCACTAACAGACTGAATGTTGTTTCTTGAGGCCATCACATGACCTGAAGCCTGGTGCTAAGCAGAGGATACATGGTGGGGTCTAGTCAAGTGTTGCAGTGTGAACAAATCAATGGGTTCACATGGAGTAAGTCTAATTCATTTCACGTGTCAATCTTTCTCTATTATACTGCTTCAATATTTGAATCGAACTTGTTTGGCTGGTCCCAGCAAAAACAGTTGTACTCCTCATCGCCAAACTTTTGTATTATTGTTGAAGAGATGTTATTTTTAAGGTAATTTTTACATTACTGCTCTATTGGATAGCATGCAGTGCAGATGGACTGAAAACAGGGGAGGGGAAAGACAGAGGAGGTAGATAAAATGTAACAGAGGCCACAGTTTGTATTTGAACCGGCAGCATTGTGAAAATGTGGAGTGTAACTTTGCCCACTGAGCCGGCGAGGAGCCCGAACTTATATTTGTCGTTTGCCTCACTTCATTCCTGGTACTCATCCGCGCTCTTTCTCCCCGCTGAACCAGTCCATCCCAAGTTTGCCTTGGGTCCTGCAATTGTTGAGGCTCTTTCACAGCAGGAGCCAATCACCTCGCTCCATCCAATCACACCTAAGCACCCTGCTGTGTTTTCTAAGACCATCATTATCCTGCTGCTCAGTCACTTCACTCCATGAAATGTTACTACCAGCAAATTGAGCCGTTTGATAGCTTTGCTTTTTGTTTATTTTTTTTTTCCACACATGCTAGCACGCATGCACACACACACACACACACACTCAGTCAGCACCTGTGTTTAGCAAATGGGACAGGCCGGTGAGAAGTGTGTGTGTGTGTGTGTGTGTTGAAAAGTCTGAGTTTTTAAATGAAAGACTAAAACTTCAGAATGCTAAGTCCTGATGCACGCTTATATGTAGAGCTTGCACGCTGCCACTGTTACCATAGCATTTGTTTGTTGTCCCCAATGTGTTCTAACCTTGCTACCAATGTATTTCTGCCATTTCTTTCTTTTCTTTGAGTTGCATTTGCACTAATGTCATTTATACTAGCAATGCTCCAAAGCTGTTCTGTGGCTGTCAGCAACCAAATACCCTCTGATGTGTTTGTGGTACAAGGAAACAGCCCAATCTGTTTGTGTGTAATGTATATAAATGTTGCTCTGTATGGCATCTATATTAAACCAGAGGAGTGTTGTTATATAAACAAGATCAGGGCTTGAGTTTTCCAAAGCTTCCCAGCGGTTCAGTGTTCTTTGTTTCTTTACTTGCCTGTGAACAGAGACAAAACCTCTGGCTAAGAAGCTTTTGAGAAATCAAGCCCTCTGATCTGTGAGACCAGCCAGTGTTGCTGCTTCTCCGGTCTGTATGACGCGTCCCCAAGCTGGTGTGATCACTCCAGTGCCCTCTACTGTTAGGAGTGGGATCAGCATGGCGCAGATGGACAGGAGATGCACTAGTTAACCCTCAACAGTATTACTTAATACCACTATTACTAAAGGTCTTATACTATGAATGACTTTATTCTTGACATTGGGAAGCATTGGCTGTGGGGCTGAGAATGAATACATGATCAATGTAGGATCAAACCTGGCCAATGCTGTTTAACTGTTTGTGTTTTTTTTTTTTTTTTTTTTTTTTGTTTGTTTTTTTTTTTTAAGAGATGAAATGTAGAGTTTGATGTATTTTGCACATGTTCCTCTGAAAGGTGAACATTAGGACTTTCTGTATTCTTGAACGACTTCATATTTTTATTATTAGCTCCATTCCTTAGACTTTGATTTAAACAAAGCACTTGAAATGGTTACAAAGATTTGAACTGCTTCATACACATTTGGGTTTCATGGTGGAGTGTTTGAATTGTATCGTGCAGAGAGGTTACCTGCAGGATAAAATGTCAAATGCTCCACATGCGGATGTCATTGGCAACTGTACGTGGATTTGCATTGCTGTAGTAAGTGATAAATAACTGGCAGAGAAGCCTGTCAGCTGTTGATTCCACATGTATTTGCTAAGTTTATACTCCATGTTGGAGACATTGCAGTTGTTGCAGTCTCTCTCCAGCCTCTGAACTGTGACACTTTTTTTTTTATTTTTTTTTTTTTTAAATACTGTCTGGGACAGTTTCACATCAAATGTTTTACGATAATCTAAACTCAGTATCTAATATTTGATTATATAACCTATCCATTTGATACCTAGAGAAATCTTATGGACACTCAGTATTTTATTTTGAATCTTTAAATGCATTATTTGCATTCCAACACATCTCTGAGATTTCAGCTGTGGGACTGACTACATGTAAAATGCATCAGTGCCTGTTTAGGCTATTTGTCTGTGAGCTTAAGTGCCAAACAAATGCATCAAGCCTTCACTGCTGCTCCTCACGCTGGGCAACATCAATTTTGCATTTTCCCCCTCCACCCTGTCTGGAGCTTTTTTTTTTTTTTTTTTTTTTTTTTTTTCTTATTGACTTGCAAGTTGCCAGTGTGTCCTCAGCATCCTAATATTTGTCATACTGAAATGTTACTACTACCAGACATGTAGTTTAATTTGAAATTTTTCTCCACTGAAATTGCTGGAGATGAATACATATGATCAGTGGGATTGCTAAAGTCCCTGAAATCCAGATGTTTCTGAGACTCAATTTACCACAGTGCTTTGCAAAATCATAACTATTATGTTGGACATGTAAGCAAATATGGTAATGGAATCTATAGCTGCCATGTAGTACTCTGACCACATGTTTATTTTCTGAAGCGTTTTAGAAAAGGAAACAGTTAGCACTGCTGTCCGGTACTGTTGCCTCTGGCTGACAGATGTGTTGAGATTTACCTCAAAAGAGCCTGATTGTGTTCTGGGCTGCTCATACTGAGACTCCCTACAGAATTTAGATTCTCTTTTTATTTTTATTTTGTCTGATTAGTTTTTCCACACAGATTTAGGACCTTGCTCTGTAAAACCTGACTCTGAATGCCAGTTGTATTCTGTTAACCTTCTCCACGGTTGGTTTTGGATTCTATGCCTGGCATTGCCTTGGTTATTTTACAAAAATTGAATGTCAGAAATAAAATGAACCATCCACTCTAGACCCTGCATTTATTTGATTTAAGATTCTTCTTTTTACAGTATATTAAATTGCAGTAGGCTCGTCAAGTGTGAAATCTATTACTATTATTGTTATTTAGAGTAGTAGTTGTAGTCCTAGTATTTAAATTTCAGCTTGTAAATTAGTATAATTACAATAACATGCCATATATGATATATATTGATGATACTGTTGATGATGGGTCAGGTGCATGAGTTCTCCTGTAGTTGCACCGGTCAGGCACATGATGGCGCTGTTGTTGTTTTTTAAGACAGAGTGGGAGCCGATCCAGGAGACGAACCACCGCTGGAGAGAGAGACACACACCGAGGACTATTTCTGTCACAGTGCTGCAGGGAGTCACTGCGCACAACAGTGAGTTGTGGCGGGTTTGTCTCGGACATGATGTTGTGTTTCTCTTTAATCTGCCATGTTGCTCCTGTTCTTCAAAGGGCTCTTGTTTGGCTCGTGTTTCTTTCTGCTTTATTAGGTTCCTTAATTATATTTCAGCTTCTTATTATTTCTTGTGATTTTTGAAATGTTATTTTAATATTCATGTAGGTTAAATTATGCCTTATGTGATGTTTAATTCAACTTTAAAGTGGCCTTTTTATCCGCGGTTCATTTGTTCTTTACGAGACGATTACAGCTTTGTATTATATAATAATTCTAGTGGAAGGGAGAGCTATTTTAGCCGGTGTTCAATGCTGAATTTGACCAAATTAAAACAAACTTCAGGGTGCTCAGACGTGGATAATATCCCTCCCTAACAGTTCTTGCAGATAGATTGGATATTTTGAATAATTATAAAATTGTAGGCTTTTATTTTTAAGATAATCAACTTTAATTTCCTTAAATTAAATTGTAAGCTTTAAATTTTAGTTTGAGTTAAGATGCAGAGATTCATCTTTTCTTTTAATATTTTTCGATAAACCCTCTCCCATCGATCCAAGCACCAAACTCCTCCATTCACGTGCGGACCGTTTCTTCCCTCAGCTGTGAACTCGCTTAAATCTTATATGGGCTGATCCGCCACTGTCTGTCTCTCTCTCTTTCCTTCTATAAGCAGGAAACTGGAGCATAAAAGACTCTTATTCTCCATAATCAAGGTCAAGAGCGTTTTTCAATAACCTCTGGGAATTAAAGCCTGGAACGGCGCCAGTTCGTCCTGCCAGTCATTTCCACAGCCAGCTGAATAATATAAAAGTTGTTGACCTTTTGCACCTCGATGGATCAATACGTTGTCGCTTTATTCAAAAAAAAAAAAAAAAAAAGGAGTTCAGTGAATTATCTGTTAATATTTGTATTTTGTTTTGGATCCCCTCTCGGCGCTGTGATAAATAGTTTCAAATAACAGATGGTGCTGGAGGCTGAGACAAAGCAGCGAAATCTGGTAGCAATTATCCTCAATTATGTTCATTGTTATTTTGAGCTAATTATTGTTATTGTCACTTTAGTTTGTGTGTCTTGCGGCGCTGCAGCCTGCAATAATGGAGCCTACGGAAGACAATGGGGAGCAGGGACATGTTGTGACGGTGAAATATGGCTTTTATAATTGAACCCAACCAGCCGCTTTAAATAAAACAGAGATCTAAATGTACAGGCTGAGGTTTCACATCACATTCACCAAGTGTCTGCGGATTAAATAGTCTAATGGGCCCAACAGACTGTATGATGGCTGCACTGTTGTTTTCCAGTCAACTCTTCGTCGTGCGGCGCAGAGAGCAAAAGGTTAATTTGGTTAATGTGATAAAAATGAGAGATGTGTTTTATTAATAAAAATTAGAAATAATAAAATATTTTTTATGCATTAAAGGCCTCATATATTCAGAAGTCATTTCCCGCCCTATTTAATATTTCCATTTGTGTTGCTGTTGGTAGGCCTAAGTAAAAGTAGATGTGCAGAGACATGAGGGGTTTCTTCTGATTCCAGGTGAATGAGCGTCAGTCTGCAGCCCATCTGCTCAGGGAGAAACTTTCCCGGTCGTTTTTCAGCCTTGTTATTGTGCGCACATGAATTTATCAGCGTTTTTACCCCTGAATCATTTTTGTAAAATCCCTTGAACAAGGACAGAGCAGTTACCGGGCCAGGACAGCGGAGGACAGCGGGGGCAGAGCGGAGGAGAGGGGCTCCGTTGCCGCTGCATGAGGAGGACCAGTCTCCACTCCCGTCTTTGTTTGGGGGCGTCTCCTCTCCCTCTCCCTCTCCTGTCCCCTCCCCTCCTCTCCTCCGGTCCCCTCCCCTCTCCCTTCCCATCACTGGCTCCCTCTCCCTTCTTCCCCGCGGGGCGGGAGAAACCCGTGTTTGGTTCTCAGAGAGAGAGAGAGAGAGAGAGAGAGCGAGAGAGTCCTCTGGGAAGAGTCACAAAGCGTTTTCCTCAGAGAGAGAGAGAGAGAGCGCGGAGTGGCGAGAGAGCTCGGGAGTCATCCGCAGGAAGCAGCGCTGCTCTGGACCTCAACACACGTCCCGGACCAGTGGGCCGAGGGACGAGAAGAGAAAGCAGAAGAGCGAAAAGAGGAAGAGAGAAGTGTCAGACAATGATGACATCTGATCTAGGTGCTAGTTGAGCTCTCTTTTCTCTGTGACAGCTTCAAGTGTGGATCTCCGAGCGCGCCAGGAGTGTCTTTTTCGCACCTTTCCACGCTGGGTCAGTCCGCTTCCTGACGTCCCTCTGGCGATTTAAACCCGTGTTTTTAAGTGACTGGCATTTTTGGATCTTACTGTTCCGATATGATCCCCCCTCCGTCTTAAGCGCCCACTCCCTCCCCAGGACTAGAATTAAAGGAATTAAAGAGTTCACCGCTTGGTTTCCAGCGAAGCGCACGCAGCAGCAGCAGCAAAGAGCGCACCCACGTTACTCTGCCTGAAAATCAGAGTGAGAGATCAGGAGAACAAGTGCACAGCGAGGCGTGGGAGAGACACGAGGAAAGAAAAGAGGCACAGGCACTAAACTACGGAGGTTTGTTCATGTTTGGGATCCAGGAGAGCATCCAGAGAAGCGGCAGCAGCCTGAAGGAGGAGCCGCTGGGAGGAATGAACGCTGTCCGGGGCTGGATGCAGGGGGGCGGCGTGCTGGACGCCAACACGGCCGCCCAAAGGTGAGCTCTGCCCGGCTGGAGGAGACGCTACCACCCTCCATTTACCAAAAAACGTGGGAACAAGGGGATATTTCTGTCAGGACCTTTGCAGCTGCCTGTGCAGGACATGGGGAGAAACAGAAGCTGCTGTCCGGAGGAAGAGATTTGGATTTAACTGCTTCGATGATCATTTGGGAAATTTAGATTCTCTTAAGAGAATAATTAAGAGAATAACACATTGGTTTGACTAATTTTAAGACAACACACTCAACAATTCATAGCTAAACAGTTAAATTTCTACACCGCCTTTTTCCACAGTTCTGAGTTTAATGAACATGAAACTAAAAGAACAAATAAATAAAACTTTGTTTTGGGTTTAAATGAGGAAAAGAAAAATCGGTCCATCACCTGTCTTTTCTAAACAATCTCAGCTGTTTTCAAGGGGAATAAAATTCTCCTCTTGTCCCACAGTCAGTGATGTATACATTTTGAGCTCCTGTCACACATTATCATGAAGAACGACCTCCAGTAAAAAAAACAAATCTGCTTCTAATTTCAAATAATCCTCGTTTTTTTTAAATTTTGACAAACCGACCTCTCTTGAAAATCATATCTTAATAAACATGTTAAATATCAGCCTTAAAACGTCATTCAAAGCAAATTAAAAATGTGCACACACTGGATTCACTCTCGCTGTTATCTTTATACAAAGTCAAAACTTTACAGCCTCTCCACTGTTCTAACACCGACTCGCTCACGCCTGTGTGTCCGCAGTGGAGTGGGTCTGGCCCGGGCTCACTTTGAGAAGCAGCCGCCCTCCAACCTGCGGAAGTCCAACTTCTTCCACTTCGTCCTGGCTCTGTACGACCGGCAGGGTCAGCCGGTGGAGATCGAGAGGACCAACTTCGTGGACTTCATCGAGAAGGAAAAGGTCGGTGCAGAAACTCACGGTGCTTTGATTCATTTCTAGATTTAATAACCCGGAACATTAATTACTATTTAAATTTTTAAAGGCCTGAATATTCCATTGTTGCGTGTGACATTACTGATGTCAATGTTTAATAACACATTTGAAACATTTAAAAGAACTAAACTTATCAATTTATTTTTATTTATTTATTATGTTTTTTTTATTATCAACATATTTTTTATTTTTATTATTGACAATTCATTATAAGTGTAAGAGACCCAGATAAAAGGCAATATATAACACGTGCTGTAACTGTAAAACCTCCTTCGATTCATTTGTGCATTTGAAAAATAAAAAATCTCTTTCCACGTTGAAATAGTTTTAATTTACGGCTCAATTCAACACATCCACTTGTTCTGTATAAACAACGGTGGGCCGACCTTTCTCCTCATCAATTATGACACCGTTTAAATGAGATGAAATGCAGCGGGAGAATTTAGCATTGGATTTATTTGCCCTGCAAACACAACCAGTAATTACAGAGGAATTAAAAAGCCACAATAACACCGTGATTACACATGGAGAAATTACAGGGGCTGCCCCGCTTTAATATGTCCGCTGTGAACATAAATCTCATGTTTATTTAATGAATGACCGGTGTGAAGAATTCAATTACTTCTTGGGTGTATTCTGTACAATTCACAGGCCTGAATGTGCAACAGAAATGCTTAAAAAAAAAAAAAAAAAAAAAAAAAAAAAATCCTAATATTTTCAATAATCAGCTCAGTGTTTGTTGTGTGTGTTAAGGAGACGAGCGGAGAGAAGACCAATAACGGGATTCATTATCGGCTGCAGCTTCTTTACAGTAACGGTGAGTGAGGAGTCTGTCACACAAACACACACTCCTACACTTATAATAAATTTCACTAAATCAGCTTGATGGGCTGTTTGCACCTGCACTAACAGAATATGCACACATGGGATAAACTGATATATATATATATATATATATATATATATATATTTTAGATTTATTGTGCAGCAGAGGGCCAACAGGCTGCCACAACTTGTTCATGTCACAGAAGCTGCAGTGTGATGTTTCACTGATGTGTAATTTGACTGATTTCTGGATAAATGTCACTATTACAGAGCAGCTGCTGCAGGCCATTAGTACCAGCTTTGTGGCTTTATCACCGTCACTGTACGCAAAATTAGTTATTCCAGCCTGAAGTGGTCTGTGTGACAGTTTGAGCTGAAGTCTGCTGGCTGCATGTTGTTGTGGTGTGTATATATAGCTGTGGATTGTGGTGTTCAGGCCTACCAGCTCAGTCTGTACAGCTGAGAGGGAAACAGCATCGACTGGCAGGAACACCCAGACTCCTCTGGGATTAAGAGATGTGGGCATAAGGCGCACTGTGCAATGTGCGAACTGTGGTTATTGACTTTAATATCTGTTGCACGTGGAAATGGACATTGCAAATGATATTGGCTGCAAGGGAGAGATGTTTTGAGCCAAAAGCCAACAGCGTTTAACACCATGAATGAAGCATGAATGGGAGTCTAATGGTTTCTGGCTGTTTGAATCACAGTTTTCAGAGACTCCAGGGTCTGAGGATAGAGGATATCTTTGTGCAAAATGTGAAAACCTTTATATTATATAAATAAAACCAACTTGGTATTACAGTTAAAAAAAAAAAAGAAAGAAAGAAAAAGAAACACACAGGTTGACTAACATTTATTTTCAGTGTGTGAATTGTTAAACAGCTACTGGCTAATTTTTAATACACACGCGCACACACACACACACATACAAGCTTCTCCAGTTGTTTCTAACCTTCGTGGCTTGTGACCTGTTACAGTGACGCTACTGTGTGTCTGTGTGAGCAGTTCAACCAAAGACTGATTAGCATATTCCTTCTCAGATTGTTTTACTTGACTCATGTGTCGAGGCCTAAACAAGTGAAATTATTTACAAGATTTCCCTCGTAAAAAAAGCTGAAAAATAGATTTAATGTTGTTTTCAGAAATATATTTTTTCTGTATCCCTGTTCTCTTAATCACCTTGTGACTCCTTAAATTTGTGGGTGCTCCCTGCTGTGTGAGGCAGGAATAATTAAGCTCATTAATTTTTTCCCACTCTGATCACTTTTTTTTATGTTTACCTAATTTGACATATTTTTAAATGCAGTTTCTTGTGTTGTTCTGCTTGTCAAAATCTATGTCAGGTTTATGATTATTATTTTCTGTTCTTCTGCTGCTTCCCAACAGGCATCAGAACAGAGCAGGACTTTTATGTTCGACTCATAGACTCCATGACTAAACAGGTAAACACACACACACACACACACACACACACACTCTCTCTCTCTCTGTCACCTCTCCTGTTACCTCTCTGACAATGAGCTGCTCCACTGATCCGCCTGTACTCCGCCGACCGCCTCTATCTGCATGTACTTGCGCACACACACACACACACAAGTGAGTGTGTGTGTGTGTGTGTGTGTGTGTGTGTAATTCACACACTGGGTGTTTCCAGTGTCTGTGTGTGTGTGTGGGTGGGTGGGGGCACACACACACACACACACACACACACACACACACTGCATGGCTCCAGGCGTTTTTGCCTGTACTTCTCTCGCTGTGATTAGAGTGAGGAGGCAGCGAGCGGGTGTTGAGGAACAGGAGCGTAATTCTGCTGCTCACAGTAGGAAGTGGAAAGATATAACGGCACCTCTGGGATTTGGTCTGCTGAGTAGAGAGCATTTTCTGATCAGATCCAATTTTCATGTTAATGTTTGTGTTTTTGTTTATATGTACTTTTATGTGAGAGAGAGCGATAGAGAGAGCAGCAGGAAGAGTTGGGAGAAAGAAAGAGAGAGAGAGGCAAACTGAACAACACAAGACAGACTGTTAGTGCTGGATGTTGCTCAGGTAAACAGTTGGGATGAGGACTACATTCTTTTTGTTTTTTGCACAAGAAGCACAGAGTGAGAACTTTCTGTCAGGTGTAATGCATCGTGTGTGTGTGTGTGTGTGTGTGTGTGTGTGTGTGTGTGTGTGTGTGTGTGTGTGTGTGTGTGTGGCGAGGTATGAGGAGCCAAGAAGCCACGCTATGCGGTGAACGCTCGCTAATGTGACTCCGTGCTCTGATAGAGTCTCACATTGCTGCTGCCATGCCGCACCACATACTGTGTGTGTGTGTGTGTGTGTGTGTGTGTGTGTGTGTGTGTCTGGCAGGCTTAAGGGACCACACTGTTCCCTAATGACACTGTTTAGCTTGAGCATGGTGGGGTGACAGCCAGCTACATGCGCTCACACGCACGCAGTCGGCCCTTGCTCCCAGTGGAAGATTCAGACTAGAAAAAGGCGAATTTGATCCCCTCAAACACACACACACACACACACACTTTCATTTTTCATGCTCACTGTTGTGTGACTAATTAAACTTCTTTTTTTCTATTAAAAGAGATTTTTTAAGTTTGGAAAGGAAAAGTAATTTTTCCTAAGAGATGCTGATGCAGGCAGGTGTGTGCTGCACCTGTGGCCATCTGCCTGTGTGAGTGCTGGTCTGTATGTGAGTGTGTGTTTGTGTGTGAGTGGGGGGGGGTTATATGTGAGTGAGAGCATGTATATATGTGTGTAGGCACTTAGGCAAAACTGCACATGGAGCAATAAAGCATGCTTTGTTTTGTGTGTGTGTGTGTGTGTGTGTTCCCAGTGGTAGAGCAATGGAACACTAACAGGTGGTCAAACCAAAACAGCCGTGTGGTTGGCTTAGATGGTCAGTGATGTCATGGCCACTGTCTCTGTAACCACACACACACACACACACACACACACTGCTGGTCAGCGACTCATTGTTCCCAGTCACTGTTGTCTTACCAAACAGAAGAAATGAAGCTGCCTGGGTTTCTATCTAATGTTGTAAATTCATTCAATAAGTGAAGGGATGCTGCTAAAAACCTCTCAGTAGTTGTGTAAACGTTGCTCTACAAAAGGCCTGTAGAGAACGTGAAGGCGAAACATCGACTTCTACTCCAGAAAACTTCATTCACTATCACACTGACGGGCGGCTGAGTGGCTGCGGTTACGTCACTCACCCCAGTTATAATTCGGCTGTAGCAGCAGCAGCACAGCTCTCACTTGTTTCAAAGGTGAAAACTCCATTTTTGAATGCTAACAAATTAATTGGGCACGGCGGGTTCAGGTACTAATAGCAAGTGCTGAAGACACTAATTTATCTCTGTATATAGAAAGTAAACCTCAGGGACATGTTACACTTTCGTTTTTCTTTTCTTTTTTTTGGCCAGTGAAACTAACCCTCGGTGAGAGACTGCATAGAGTCACAGAAGCTAATGGAGCAGCAGCTTGTCAGGAAGTGATGTCAGGACACATGTCAAAACATTATGGGGCCTTTAAAGTACAGATTTCCAGATTTGGTTGTTGTTGTTGTCAAGTATTAAAATCGGTAAAAGTCGGGATGAGTTTTGCTGAACTGTAGTTGTGCTGCATGCTGTTATTTGGCTCATCGATTCCGTTTCTCTCTTATTTATGATTTTGATTCTACAGTGGTTGGCACCTGCTTCTGTTATTCTGCTATTTCAGGCTGTTTTCCTGTTCGTGTGTGTGTGTGTGTGTGTGTGTGTGTGTGTGTATGCATGTGTTGGGTGGGCCAGCGTTGATTGTGTTTAAATGGAGGAGCAGAGCACCTCCTCGCCTTCAGAAGCTGAAGCGTGGCGTCGGTTGATCATGACTCCGTTCCAGAGAATAAAGCGTCTGTCACTGCGGCCCTGTCGGATCACTAGCTCGCTAGTCGACCTGACACTAACGCAGGAGGAAGTGTGTTCCCCTGCTTAACGGCTCCTTGTTTACATGCCGCGCATGTCACGCCACTTCAAAGGTGGAGGAGAGAGCGGCGGAGATGCTGTATGAAAGGCTTGGTGAGGCGGAGAGAGGGAGGAGACAGAGGAGGAAAAGGCAGATGAAAGAGAGGAGCAGAGAAAACGAGGTGACAGTGTGAAAAAGAGAGCAGAGACAAACGATGGCCGGGAAGGGAGAGGAAGTTACACACTCGCACACGGGAGCCTGACAAAGAAGGTGGATTAAATGTTATCCGCGCTTTTTTTGTTAATTGTGTCAATAAAAATGCCAGGCGGCTCGGGTTGCCGAGCAGGAGAGACCTCAGGATATTAGACACTTCAGACCTCAGTCTACCACTTTTTTCTGAGTGGCAACTTTTTATGACCCACAGTATCTGAGGTGTCACGATGCAGTAAAGTGGCGCAGTCGTGAAGTCCAAACAGATCCAGAGTCAGCAGGGGAAGAACTGGATATTGTCTGCAGTAAAAAAAATAAACAAAAAATTATCTGTTTCTTTAGTTCATCTCTTCGCACCAGTTTTGACATGATCAGATGTTTTCACTTTTCACCACAGAGGTTTTTTTCATATGAATTTAGACCCTATATTTCACTTTTCACTCTTCTGGTTGAACAACTCTTGCTGCCTACAGACGTCTGTCCTCCTTCCCTGCTAAATATGTAAATCTATGTTCTGCCGCAGAGTTAACAGCAGAGGCGATAATCCTTTAAAAATAAGGTATATCAGGATTTATTGACCTCTTCTGTGATTTTGGAGGAAAGCACAGTTACATCCGGCCTACTTCTGTTTCGTAAAGATAAATGCACTCACCTGGCCCAAGGTGTGTGTGTGTGTGTGTGTGTGTGTGTGTGTGTGTGTGAGATAGAGAGAACAAAAGAGCAAAAGTGCAAAGAAGAGAGAAGAAAAGAGAGGTTGAGATGACATTGATGCATGTTTGTCCAGGGTAGGAAGCAAGTTCAGAGGAAGTTGCATGGCCCACTCTTTTCCCATGGCACGGTGAGCAGGTCTAATCATAGACAGAACTATGGCTTATAAAGTACATTTCCTCTTCAAATTCTGCCTCTTCTATCTTTTCCTAATGTTCCCACACTCACATTTGCTTTTGTTAAACCATAATCGAGGGGAAAATATTACAGCTGAGATGTTGATGGAAGGGGTCTAGAGGAACAGTTTCAGATGTCTTGGCCGTTGGATCGACCTCAGTGTTGTGTTACCAGGAGCTTCTTTGCTTTGGCCGGAGTCAGTTAAACTGTTTTCAGTCTGGATACCTGTTTATTTTGTTTCTTTGGATACATGAATTCACTTCCCATGCGGCTGAAATTGTAATTTATCCTCTACTCTGCTGTCGCCTTGCACAGCTTCTGTGGTAAAAGTGGCTCTGTTGGAAATGTTAGCTTAGCTATAGCTCTGTCTACCTGTAGTTGCACTTTGTGCTTTGAGCTTAGATTGTTTTTGTTTCATATTACACACACTGGACCACCAGATTCCCCTTGAGGCTCCAGGTCCATGTGTCGGTACATTTTCAGCTGGAGTATATGCACACGCAGGGAAAATTATCATATCGTAATGCGGCAAGTCTCACTGTTTTCCATCAACGCTGCAGAGCCCCAAGCGACTTTCCAAGGGCCATGTGGGGCTTTAGCGTCTACAAATGAGGGGCTCAGTCTACAGTCTCGGCTCATGTTGGAGCCCCATATGGAACATGCTGGCCCCGAGGTCCCCGTCACGGCTCAAACACAGGCTAGATTTCTGTCAATTCTTGGAGCGCCCAGTTTTTCCAAAGGACAACTTTTCTTGCACAAAATAGTGCAGTGAAAAGCCATGTTGAGTCTTGTCATTGAATAAGAGAGAGAGAGAGAGAAATCTGTTGGGAAACGAAATCAGTCATTCATAATCCCCAGACTTTTGAGTTGAGTTTTGGCTTGTTTGACACGTCATAACCTTTCCCGGTCATAGTTAGACAGTGAGCATGCGTGACAGGTGAACTTGCATTATCAGGGTCACAGTTGAATACGTTGTGTTTTCTGTTCATCGAAGTGTTGCACGTTGTTTCGACTCGTGAAGCTTTCACTCGGCTGAATTACCTTCATTTCTTCTGTTCCCCCTGATGGCAGCAGGTCGTCTGAACCCGCGCTGAAGACTATTACAGAGGACAGTGAAACTTCTTCAGCGCTCCCTGAGAAAAGTGAGCTTGTCACTCGGTGGAAGTCGCCGCTTTGAGGAGCGACAGATCAAACGGACTGGAATAGACCAAAGACAGACAGGGCGTGTGTACTGATTGATAGATAACTTAGTGGCGTGTGACTTGTGCTTTTTTTTTCGCTTTTACCCTGAACCGGAAATGTTGTGTAGTTGAAGCAGGTGAAACGCCCTTTTTTTTTGTGACCGCTGCTCTGGACGTTCAACTTTGTTCCTGGCATCGCTCGACTTCAGAGACTCACCTGATCAGCGAGTGAGCAGAGGAGATGTGGTTCGTTATTTTGTGGATGTTCTCAAACAGTGTGTGTGTGTGTGTGTGTGTGTGCGCGCGTGTGTGCGCGTGTGTGTTTTGGAGGGTGACAGACGCCCCGTGCAGAGACAGTTGTGAGAGACAGGGTGTGAGTGTATGTATGTGATGTGGAGGTGTTACTGCTGAACTGCATGTTCTTTGAGGTGAAGTGGGAACTGCCACAACCTGATGGAAGAAAAATAAAGGCACACCACAGCAACAAAAAAAAAACAAAAACACTAATTCCTCCCAGTTTGACATTATCATTGTGTTTTCTTTTCAGCTGCAAAAATATCACCTCAGATATTGAGTGCAGTGTGCTGAGAACATGCAAATACATTTTCATGCATCCATGCACTGATGCAGACGACCTTCAACAGCAACAATCCTCTTCTGCTCACTCAAACGATGATAGGATGTTAAGTTACAATTCATTTCTAGAGCTTATTGTGAACACATTCAATGAAAAGGCAAAACCAACAATGAAATATTAACAAGTTGCCGATGAGTTGTGTGCTGAAACTGTTCTGCAACGGCGAGTAAAAACGTATCACTGTTGCACGGGGCGCCATGTTCCCTCATTATCACAAACACGGGCACTGTAGTTCATTTGGAGTCAAACATACATGCACCGTCTCGCAGCTGTAAATACTCACCAGAGCACCAAACAAACACACTGTTTCTTCCTGTCTGAGTAACGTTTGTTAAAAACTACAATGCCCAGCTGTTTAAGGAAATGAAATAGCTTCTTTCTTTCTTTTATTTCTGTTATTATAACTTAACCAGCACCGTATCAGGGATGGAGAAGATTGTTTGCTGGATTTATGTTTACTCTGTCTCTCAGCTCACAGTGTATTTTCTTTTTCTTCTCTGTGTCTCTCTCTTTTCAGGCGATTGTTTATGAAGGCCAAGACAAGAACCCAGAGATGTGCAGAGTGCTGCTGACACATGAGATCATGTGCAGGTGAGGATGACTGCAACGCGTCTTTCATCAGCTCACCTTCATCCTCATCATCGTCCTTCCTCTCTCCTCTCATCTGCTCCTCTTTTCTTCTTCTTCTGCTGCAACATACTTTGTTCATCTGCAGGAAGTTCTCACCAGTCACCTCTCTGTGCTCAATACATTTCTTATTTTGTCAACCTCATTAACCCCCCCACACGTTCGCATACACACCAAACCTTATCTGTTGAGGAAGATGAGTTTTAGCTATCAGAGTCGTTGCTTTAATTATAATCTAAAGATGAATTTCTTCGGAAGTAGGTTGGGAGGAAAGAGTTCTATTTATAGAGGCATTTTACCAACCTATCCTATACAATGGAAGATGTGTGTGTGGATGCATGTGTGGTGCGTGTGTGTGTGTGTGTGTGTGTGTGTGTGTGTGTGTGTGTGTGTGTGTGTGTGTGTGTGTGTGTGTGTGTGGGTGTCTGGACGCTGGTATTAGGAAACAGAGAAACTTCATTAGTCGAATCGAAACTCCTCTGTTGTTTCATGGCTACCGACACAAATGGGCCTTCCTCCACAGTCTGACTATAAAATATTAGCATTGGACTCACACACACACACAGCAACCACACACAGATAACAACACACATTACTCACCAAATGAGAATGCATATGCACACGTCGCTCGTGCCACACCACTTATAAAAATTCAAATTTAGCACATGACATTAAGTTGTTCTTATTTCCCTGACCTTCTGTCAGTGGAACAACTGTAAGTTACATATAAATTGGGTTCATCTGTTATGCACAAAGCAGGATTTAAACCGTAAATCAGGCACACTAAATGCTTGATGTTCTTATGAAAGCTGGGTGCTGAATATTCCTCCGAGCAGTTCAGCTGCAGAGGGTTTATGGGCGGTGTGGGAAAAAGAACTATTGAGGAGATTCTGATGTGATTTGCAAACGGATTTATAAATAAATTGTATTTTGGCAACAGATTTACTGAAAAATTATTGTTGTTCATCATGTGACGAATGTCTTGCGGACAAGATTTGAACTGTTGTGCATTGTACAGCATGCATGAACTTGTACTTTTTACAGTGGAGTAGACGGTCTGTCCGCCCTGCTGTCTTGTCCTGCAGGATTTATTCAAACGTTTCCCTTGGGGGAGCAAACAGTGCAGCAGTCGCGCACAAAGTACGACTTCTGCAACAGGTAACTGTTCTCGTCTGGCAGCAGCTGCTGAGGCATAAGTTACGGCTGTCTGTTGCCTCGTGGTTCTCACATGGCTATTCTGCAGCGTTGGGCCTCACCCACAACACACAACGTTGAGCACCATCACAACACAAAGAGCTCAGGGCGTCCATTATCCTCTGTGGCTCATTGTTCATGGTGGTGCTATTAGCCATATGCCTCCCAGACAACTCTGCCACCACACAGGACTGCCGCGAAACCTGTTGCGAAGCTCTGGGTGCACAAAAAACTATTGGAAAGGTTTTTACCGCTAATGGACGATTAGGGAGAATGCAACAGTTGTTATTGTTTTCTAGTGGAAATATTGGTTTACTTTTATTTCTCTGTGTTTAAAACATTGAAAGAAGAAAAATGTCCAGTAGCAGAATTTCCCACTGCGGTAATTGCCTCTTGAAAAATGAAGATAATGTAATATTTGAAATGCCAATATCTCATTAGGAATTTATACTACACAAGATTATCAAAACATAGAGTCATGTATTAGTTGTATATACTCATGAAGTGACAACAAAGAAAACAGCAAGGGCAAATCATGAAAAATGCTTTGAGTCAGGTGGCTTAAAGCTGGGA
>NW_019174295.1:4507916-4515435 GCF_002260705.1 Seriola dumerili | reverse complement strand
TGTGTGTGTGTGTGTGTGTGTGTGTGTGTGTGTCTGTGACGCCTGGTTAATTAGGACACAGAGAAACTCATTAGTCAATCTGAACCCTCCTGTTGTTTCATGGCTAACAAATGGGCCTTCCTCCACAGTCTGACTATAAAATATAGGCAGGGACTCACACACACACACACACACACACAGATACACACACATACTCACAAAGGAGAATGCATATGCACACTCGCTCGTGCACACCACTTATAAAAATTCAAATTTAGCACATGAATTAAGTTGTTCTTATTCCCTGACCTTGTCAGTGAACAACTTTAAGTGTAACAATATAAATTGGGGTTCATCTGTATGCACAAGCAGGGATTTAAACCGTGAAATCAGGCACACTAATATCTTATTCTATAGCTGGCTGAATATTCCTCAGGCAGTTCAGCTGCAGAGGTTTATGGAAAACCTATTGAAATTCTGATGTGATTTGCAAGGAATTTATAAATAAATTGTATTTGGCAACAGATTTTACTGTAAATTATTGTTGTTCATCATGTGGCGAATGTCTTGCGGACAAGATTTAACTGTTGTGCATTGTACAGCATGCATGAACTTGTACTTGTACAGTGGAGAGGTCTCCGCCCTGCGTCTGTCCTGCAGGATTATTCAAACGTTCCCTCTGGGGGAGCAACAGTGCAGCAGCGGCGCACAAAGTACGACTTCTGCAACGAGTGTAAACTGTTTGCTCGTCTGCAGCAGCTGCTGAGGTCAAAGTTACGGCTGTTGCCTCGTGTTCTCACATGCTGATTCTGCAGCGGGGGCCTCACCCACAACACACAACGTGGAGCACACACAACACAAAGAGCTCAGGGCGTCCATTAATCCGTGTGGCTCATTGTCATGGTGGTGCTATTAGCCATATGCTCCCAGACAATCTGCCACCACACAGACCTGCCTCGAAAACCTGGTTGGAGCTCTGGCACAAACTATTGAAAGGTTTTTACCGCTGAATGGACGATAGGGAGAACTGAACAGTTTGTATCATGTTTCTAGTGGAAATATTGGTTTACTTTTATTTCTCTGTGTTTAAAACATGAAGAGAAAATGTCCATTAGCAGATTTCCCACTGGCGGTAATTGCCTCTTGAAAATGAAGATTATGTTAATATTGAAATGCCAGATATCTCATTAGGGAATTATACTCAAAGATTATCAAACATAGAGTCATTTATTGTTGTATATCTCATGAAGTGACAACAAAGAAAACAGCAAGTGCAAATCATGAACAAATACAGTTGATTCAGGTGGCTTAAAGCTGGAAACCTTGATTCACCTGAAAAGTGAGTGTGCTCAACAGTCAAGTGTTCATGTTTCTATGTTTAATCAATTCGTCATTTGGTCCATGAAGTATCTGAAATTTGTTCCCAAAGCCCAAACTGAAGTCTTTAAACTGCTTGACCCAAAGATGTTGAACTTACAATGATACAAAACGGACCGAAGCATCTGAGAAGCTGGAACCTGTGAATTATTGTGACATAACGACTGAGCAGTTATCAGTTCATTCATTGTCTCAGTCTGCTTCCTTTAACCAAAGCTACTGTAAAAATTTATTATGTACATTTCTTATATTTTCACATAAAGAACAAGTGAAAGTGGCATCTCCCAGTCATGCTTTTGAGACTAGTGTGTGTGTGTGTGTGTGTGTGTAGTGATGGGATGAGGAGGAGGAGGAGGAGATGCAGGGGGGAGAGCAGATGATTAGATCACCAGGATCCAGAGCAATAAGTGCTACATTACCCCCGATCCCTCCCCTCGTTTTCCTTCCCGCCACCCCTCCATTTATAACGTCTTCCACTCTGCTCCCTTCTCCTCTTCCTCCTCTTGTCCTCCCCCCTCCTCATTCACCCCTCCCCTCCTCTTCCCACCCTCACTCATCCTCCCCTGCCTCCATGCCCCTCCTTCCTCATCACTTAGCCCCCCCCACCCCCCCTCTGCTCCCCATTTTCCCATCCCCTTATCCCCTCCACCTTTTCCCTCCTCTCCAGCCTCTCGCTGGTTCCTCGCCGCTCTCCGGTGGCGACCGAGTAGTGACCCAGATCACAGAGCAGCGGAGAGGAAGTGACAGGGAGAGCAGAGAGAGCAGAGAGAGAGAGAGAGAGAGAGAGCGAGGGAGGCAGAGCAGCAGATAGTGGAGACAATGTGTAAGGTGTAACATATCAGTCTCTTTCTTTTCACCTCTGCCATCTGTGACAGTGGGAAACCTGAGACGTCTCCCCTTCCTCTTCTTCCCACCCTACCACCCTTCCTCTGCCTCTCACCCTCTTGTCTTAGCTTTCCCTCCCATGCTCACCCTTTCACTCCCCACCCCCCCACCCCTCCTGCTTACACCTTTATTCATAATTGATGCAAGCAAGAAAGACAGACTTGTTGTACGTACATGTGTGAATTTTGGTGCACATGCCAGGTTTTTTTTTTTTTTTTTTTCGTTTACTTGCGCTCGTGGCCTCGCGACAATGCTGCAAAGGATGTGTGTGTGTGTGTGTGTGTGTGTGTGTGTGTGTGTGTGTGTGTGTGTGTGTGTGTGTGTGTGTGTGCGCGCGCGCGTGTGTATGTGTGTTTGTTTATCCCAGCCTCAGGCCTCTTTAGTCCTCTCCACCCTTCACTCCACCTGTTCATCAGCACATTCAGGATAGGATAGTTGTCATGTGGTGCAACTCTTAAAAATTAAAGCCTGGTTTTTTTTTTGTTTTGTTTTTTTTCTCAAATAAGCAGGAAGTCAATAAACTGTTTTGCTCCAGATCTAAAACGAGTAGAAACTGTTTCCAGGAGATTGTCTTGTTATTCGTCTTACAGCAATAAGAACATACTGCAGACATCAATATGATCTGTGTCTGTTATTCATAACATTATTTACAAGCAAAACAGTCAAAACATAAATCTTAAAATGAGATGCCACAGATTTTAAAGGTTTCTTGACATATGGAGATAATGTGCAGCACCATTGTTCCTCTGTTTAGGGAGAGCCCCGGGACATAATTTGGTGTTCATTTGCTGTTTTAGCTAAATTACTGCCTGAATGGTTTGTGCATTGTGCTCTGCTAATAAACAAAGAGGCTGTTAGACTTGGAGTGTAACCAAACAGGATATGTCACCGACTTGGAACAAGATCCGAAAAGGAGCAGGCTATCAGAAGCCAACACTGAGCACAAAGATTTTTTTTTTAATGTTTGGGAAGAGAGAGAGAAAAAAAAGAAAAAGAAAAGTTAAATGTAATGATGGTAACCAGATGGTGCCAATGGTTTGGTCGGGCCCGACTTTCAACAACTCCTCCAACCCGAACAACCAGCGTTTTCTTTCCCCCCTCTGATACGACCCAGAGGAGTGTCTCCTGAAATATCGCACCTATGCCGGTAGCCATGGTTACAATAATAAACACGCCGGCTGTACCAGCAGTGGCGTACCTACCTTCATCGCCATGGTTACTATAATAATGGTCATTGCTTGGTTAGTTCTAGGCACAAAAACTACTTGGTTAGGTTTAGGAAAAGATTGTGATTTGAGTTAAAATAAGTACTTCCTTAACATTACGCTGTCCTCGTTGCCATGGTTACGACATAAACTGCTTGCCTTCGCCGCTCTCCTGTGTCATATTCCCGTGTTTTCTCCATCCACCCTAACCTCCCTTCTCCTGACTCCTCGGACTTCGACGCTCTTTATACTGCGTCGCCGCTCTTTTCCCTTTGCTCCTGTCATAATTACTACGGCCGCTACATGTTGCCTAACAACAAAACGCCACTATGGGTCATAGTAACCTGCTGCACAAACGACCTATGGGCTCGTTTTTTTACAAGGCAGTCTCCCTGTGTGTGTCCGTCATACACCTTTTTAAAGCTGACAGTAGTAGAAAGAAATGATGGACTGTGTTTATCCACTGAGCAGAGCTAGAAAACACACGTCTTCTATAACTGTGTTTGAGATTAAACTACTAACAGTCGGTAGACTCATTATGGCTTTAGGTACTACAGTGTGTGTACTAAGATTTAGCAGGGTTTTGGAGCACAAACACAAAATGGCTAAGCTCACCATCTGGCTGGTCCCCTTAAAACACAGTGTATTTCTCTCTCGATGCCGCTATACACTCGCCTTATGAGTCTATTTTTATCGGTGCAGTCAGCGGAGCCCTGCTCGGCGTGGCAGGCTTTCTGTAAAACTCCCGGTGGCCTCTTTTAGACAGATTTGATCAATTGCTGTGAATTTGGTGACACACACGCTTTACATGAGTACAGACAAAGCGCATAATGTAACACTGCCATTTATATGAGCTGAATCTGAACCTCCAGATACTGTACTGTGTGTTCCCTGCGTCTGACTCTGTTCTAACTTCGCCCTGTGTCTTCTTTTCTCTTCCCCTCTTTTAGTCGGTGCTGTGACAAGAAGAGCTGTGGAAACCGTAATGAGACACCCTCAGACCCTGTTATCATCGACAGGTACCATCTCTCACTCCGTCTCCGTCTGTCTCTCTCTCTCTCTCTCTCTCTCTCTCTCTCTCTCTCTCTCTCTCTCTCTCTCTCTCTCTCTCTCTCTCTCTCTCTCTCTCTCTCTCTCTCTCTCTCTCTCTCTCTCTCTCTCTCTCTCCCGGGCACACACACTTACACACACACACACACACACACACACACACACGCTGGATGAGGGACTTGTAGTGACCTATGTTTGAATGGCGGCGTGGGATGGGGTGTTTGTGTGTTTAGATGATCCGCTGTCAGTCCTGAAATAGATGCTCCTCAGATAGAAGCGTTGGCTTCTGAAGCCAGACGGAGTGAAACATTTGAGGCTTGACGCTTTGCATTTATAACACAAACAGCAGGACTCGTGAGAGGAGGTGAATTGCTGAAAGTAGCAGGGATTAAAGGTCCACACACACACACACACACACACACACACACACATACATACAAACACACGTTTTATTTACATGTGCATGTGCAGTTCGGTAATGTTATAACAGAGGGGACACAAATGCACATCAGCTGCTCGGTTGCTACCTCATATTTGGCAGATTCAGCCTCATGCGCACACACACATACACACATGCACACCTTCAGACTTGAGTGAACAAACAGTGCTCAGATGCATGTGTGTGTGTTTCCTCTACGTAATGCAAAATACAAAGCTGTTTACGAGCAGGAGCTGTCTGTCGTTGTCACTGACGCTCCTGTCTGTCTGTCTGCCTCTTTCTTTCTTCCTGTCTGTCTGTCTGTCGACATGGAGGACTGAAGTTATCCCCCCCCTCTGTCTCTCCTGCAGCAGCACAGAAAAATGGGTCATGAGCAAAGAAAAAAAAAAGTGACAGAGAAAAACTGAAATGAGATCCAACCTCATTTTAATCTGATTTCTTCTTGGCAGTTGTTTTAACTCTCTGTGAGCAGGTTTTTGCTGTGTGAGTGTGTGTTTTCTGTGTGTGAGTGTGTGTTTTCTGTGTGTGTGTGTGTGTGTGTGTGTGTGTGTGTGTGTGTGTGTGTGTTTGGCAGTGAGTAATTCACATCAGGGGAGGTGAAATTATGCTGATTCTCATCACTCTCACTACATTATCAGAGAAGCCAGTCATCGATTCTTGGTTGTAGAAAGTTGTAGACACGGTACAAAATGTTGAATATATGAACAAGTTAAAGCCTTTTTTGATGAGATTATAGTAAATATTATCCAGTGTGACCTGATGTATGATTATGTGAAAATATTCAGGCCCTTTTTAATACAGAACATAATCACAGCACTGACAGGATGTCACTGTATCTCCAGCCCTCTTCTTTAATGATCTTCACTGGCTACAAACTTCACACTCCTGTCTGTACACCTGGTGTTTTTACAGTATAGGTGACCGTAATGGCTATCAGCTCTTGACTTTCTGTTTTTGGCGATATTCATGCCTTCCACATCAATTCAACTCAAATCACACTGTCATCAGGTCATGCGAGTCTTTTCTTAGTTCCTGATTCTCTGCATTTTGGAGAGGAGGTGCAAGGCTTTAACCCCAGAGCAACGATTCAGCACGGCTTTGACAGCTGAGGCAGCCAAAGGTGTGAAAGTGTTGTTGTTTTGTTCTTAAACCACAAAGGAAACAAAGCAAAGTGTTTCACGTAGCGTAACACTTTCTGGTACTTTATCCGAGGGTCAAATATACATGAATTGATGTTTCATGTGTTTTTCAAATCAAATCAAATCAAATCAAATCAAATCAAAATCAAATCTGAATATCAAGCATTCCCTTGGTCCCGTTTTGCGTGTGTGTTATATTTATATATTTATGATATATATATATATATATGTATATGCTAACATCTCTTAACACAAAAATATTATCTTATCTTGACCCTATAGAAATAAGTTTTATATATATATATATATATGTACGTTCATACATATAATTTATGTCTATGTGTGTGTGTGTATGAATTCTATATTCTATTTATAAATCTTTGTAATATTTAAGGATATGTAAGTTTAAATCTTCCTCTCCTCTCCCCTCCTCTCCCCTCCTCACTTCCCCCACTTATTTTTGTGTTTGGAGAAATCTTATGAAGTGGATAAACACTTGTGTCTCAAAGTGAGCTTTGATGGATCTATTTCAAAGAGCATGAATCTCAGTTTGTGTGCGTGTATGTGTGTGCAAAGTCCAATAGGCTTCATGATCGACAGGTAATTGTGTGTGTGTGTGTGTGTGTGTGTGTGTGTGTGTGCAGGACATTATAGTATCTTTATGCCACAGCCCCATTTCTCTGCTTTTGTCGGCTCTCTCAGACGTCTCGTCTTACACACCATTATACATTTGCCTGGAAGGTGTGTGTGCATCTGTGTGTACATCTTTGCATGTGTGTGTTGTGACTTGGGTTGGGCCACAAATAGAAAGAACAGGTGATATATTATAATAGATATATAATAATAGTATGTGTGTTACTGGATTGATGTTGGTGACTGTTGACCTCGTGCAGCCCGCCCATTTTGGGTTTGTCCTATATCTCTCTTTTTGTCTCTTGATTCTGGTTTCTGTTGATGGATACAGTAAAGACAGGTAAAGAATTGTGGTCCTGACCACTTCATACTGTCTAATACACATTTTTCAAAGCTGGGAACATACATCGACATTAAGGAGGAGCTCATATGACCTCATACCTCTGCAGACATTGGATTAAAAAGACTTTTATTTTTCTGTTCTCATATCATCCTGATTTGAACACAAATACCAACACATTCTGACCAGCCACCATGACAATAACATGATCAGCTGATCCCAGATCTGTGCAGGAGAACTGATCTTTTTATTACCTCTATGTTAAAAAGGCTCCTTCAATCCCAAGATTCATTGCGCTGCAGTTATGAAAATAATATGGTAGCAAACAATGCCAAGAGAGTCCAGGAACTACACTGTTAAATCTAAGTCTTGGGTTTCAGCTCAGTTGAACAGCTAACGGTTTAACTGTGGGGGCCTTTTTTATAAAAAAAAAAAAAAAAAAAAAGTTACATGTTGCTAAGGTTGCTAGGCG
>NW_019174295.1:4497600-4502891 GCF_002260705.1 Seriola dumerili | reverse complement strand
CAATTTAGTGGAAAAGGTTTTGTAAGTAAAGGAATAAACCGCACAAGTTTCTTGTGTTGTGATGTTTCGATTTTCGCTCGGCTTGTGAACAGAATTCCTCTGCTTTGTTTTGTCTCGAGTTGTCCCATTCATTTGTAGATTTGAAGTAATTGACTTTGTGTTAAGTGAAACTTGTGTTTGTTGTTTTTATAGCTGCAGTGCTGTAAGGCAGGAAGTGTTGCTCCGTCTCTCTACTTCTCGATCGTGATGGTCTTTTTTTTGGGGGGGCGCGGGGGGGGGGGGGTTGCCAGGTTTGTCTGCATCCATATCTCTGAATGACCAGGTGGTGGTAGAGTTTTTGTAGTGGATGTGTGTAGTGTTTGATGTTAGCATGCTGACATTAGCATTTAGCTCAAAGCATTGCTCTGCCTAAGTACAGCCTCACAGAGCCGCTGCCGTGGTTATATGCTCTTGTTTTTTGGTTATAATTTGCTCGGTCCAGATGACGTGAGGGCTGAGCTGTTAGAGGAGCTGAGGCCACGACCATCTCTCTGGGGGACGTTCTCTTTATCCTCTTCAGAGCTTTATATAACAGGAGGTGCTAGGCTGGAGGTGTTTATATAATTTTATTCCTTTTTTTGGGGATAATTAAAAGTGGAAATTGGCCCATTTCAGTTTGTTGTGTTTCAGGGGATGAGGATTATTATTAATTTTGGTGTTTGTCCCATTCCTCTCAGTCTTGGTTTGTCAAGAGGTCTCGCACTCCAGTTCAAGTTGGTTCAGATCGACTCTCAAGACACTGTTACTTTTATACAGTTTCTGTGTGTGTGTGTGTGTGTGTGTGTGTGTGTGTGTGTGTGTGTGTGTGTGTGTGTGTGTGTGTGTGTGTGTGTGTCTCCTTCTCTTGCGTTGCAGTATCACTTCCTGTGTTAAAGGTCAGTGGTTGCTTGGAGATGAGGACTGTTGGGAATTATTCATACCATCGACTTAATGTCAGCATTCACTTCACTCACTGTGTTTGTGCTTGTGTGTGTGTGAGTGTGTGTGTGTGTGTGTCTGACACTGTGTATATGAGTGGGTGAGAGAGAGAGAGAGTGTGGGGGAGAGAAAGAGGAGTATGTTTTATTCATTTCTCTCATTTAGTATCTCAGTCGGCACCTGTCTTAGCATTTAGAAGCTCGGCATTCACATTACTTGCTGATTTAGTTTAACTGCCTGCTTTAATGGACACACGCACGCACGCGCGCACACACACAGCATTTTTTGTCGACTAACTGTCTAAACGAACTGTTCTTGGCTCGTTCAGGGTCAGAGCCGGAGCTTGTGATGTCGGCGTCGGGGGCAGTGGTGATCGTTTAGTCCTCCCTCTTTCTTTTTCTCTCCTTTTATTTATCTCATTATAATTTTCTCTCTCTGTTTTTCTTTCCATGACTGTTTGACTCTGTGTATTCGAAGTAGTAGTTGTCTTTTAAATCTCTCTTCTTTTTTTTCTTTCCTCCATCTTCCAACACATACCTCAGGCCCCGAGCCGCTGGCTGAGGCTCGATCACAGAACTATGGATTTTCTTGTTTGTTTTTGGTCATTTCTGGTAGAGAAGGAGAGAGAGGGAGAGAGAGAGAGAGAGAGGGAGAGAGAGAGAGGGAGAGGGAGAGGGAGAGGGCTGAGGATAGTATAAGTTTTCCATCCTCCCCTGCTCACTCCTCCATCCATCTTGCTGTCTGTGTGTTATGGGAACGGGGCGGTGAATATGAGTAAGAAAACTGAACTGCCATGGGCTATGACTGCAGAGGGTCCACACAGATGTGTGCCTGTAACCCCTCCCCAGCCCCACACACACACACACACACACACACACACACACACGTGCACGCGCACACACACCCTTTTCCTCTTTCTGTCCTCCCCCTTTCCTCCCTCTTTCACCTCCCTCATCCTCCCTTCCTGCTCCTGTCTCCCTCCATACACCCCTCCCCAACACACACACACACACACACACACACACACACACACACACACACACACACACACACTCTTAGGCAGGGATCACGTTACCCTAAAAGCTACAAACTCAGACATGATGGCCTCACACACACACATTTTCCCATCTGTTCCTGTCGAAGCCGATATGATGCCTCGTTTACTCTGAGAGTTGGACAGTCTGGGAGTAGTTCAGTGGATTTATGCTCAGAAAAAGTGAAAGTAGACAATAATCAAAATGACACTCGTTTGTAATGAAATTTTATTAGAAAAATTGGAGCACATTTATTGGCATATAAATGGAAAATACGTTTAAAAAAAAAAAAAAAATGGTGTGTGAACGTTCTACCCAATGAAAAATGAGTCCGTTAACAACTATTGAGATTGAAAATATAAATATTGGAATTGCTTGCTTGCTTTTACATTCATTTCAGTGTCCCAAATATCAAACATGAAGATATTTGGCTGTTTTTCTTGCAAGTAAAGGGCGTAACTAAACTGCAATTTCTCTTAAATTGCATCTCCACTAAATTCAGTTCCAGACTGAAACTGGCTAAAATGCCGTCAATGAAATCTCTTCCACAGACACGTCCGGCAACTAAACAATGCTCGGGGAAATCAACTTACATGAGTGTATCAAGCGGTTATTCTTCACTAATTATTCTGGCATCAAACTGAATAAACTAAATAACACCTGCATAAATAAAACAAACTTTGATTTGTCTTGAATTTAAGGATCTAAGGCTTTTCTATCCTAAGGATTCAGTGAAGTATTAAACATGATTCACACCCTTTTATTCAGCGTGATGTGCTCACATTAATCGTTTTCTGTTCTGTTTTTTATTTTATTTTCTCTAACCAGTCAGTAATGACTGACATATTCTTCCAGTCGACGCCATTTGCAGTGAACACAGAAGCTGCAGTAACTTTTGCTCGAGGCGGTTTACTTAATGTGTCATGTCGATTAAAGAGTTCTTATTTTGTGTCGGTTGACTTCACTGCGTCAATCTCATCCACACTTGTCACCATTTCTGTTTTCTGGCTCGGGGCTCTCTAACCCTGTCCACAAAGCTCTGACTGGCTCAGTTGTTTCTCCAAACCAGTGAAACTTCTATCAGTGAGCACAACACCAGACCTGTTTGTAATGCTGAAGAGAAAAAAAAAAATGGAGATGTGGGCAGTGATTCAGAGGTCTAGAACCAGGCTGTGGCGCAGCGCTCCAGGGATTTGTAGACCTGACACAGTGCATCAGAAATCATTTAAAAGCCTTAAGTTTAACAATTTGGAGGGAAAAATCAAGTCTGCCTGTCTGCAACGTGGAACAGGAGACATGCGTTTATGCCAGATCCATATCAATCATTTCCATTTAGCTGACTGACTAATTAACGTACTAACCGACTGTCTTACTGACTTGGCTGATTGATCAACAAACGGACTGACTGATTGATTCACAGAGTGATTATGTAACCTACTATTGGACTGGATTGCTTCTTGACTGGCTGGCTTACGGAAGTCTGGCTGACACACGTGCGTGCATGTGCGTGCGTGCGTGGTATGTGGATAACCTCCTGGTGGACGATGAGACTGTGGTTGGAGGCCTCTGGGTACCTGCATACAGAGATCCCTCTTACCATACACCCATTACTGGACAGCCATTAGTCTCTCTCTCGCTCTCTCTCTCTCTCTCTCACACTCACACTCACACTCTCTCTCTCTCTCTCTCATGCACACACACACACACACATGGTATTAAGGGGAAAAGAACAGAGCGGCTCATTCATGATAGGTGGTTAGTGGTGGTGTGTGCGCATGTGTGTGTGAATATCTTAAGCTCTGTCATTAAAAAGCAAACAAATTTAGTTTATCTGGAAACTCCCTGCAGACTACACGCATGCACACACACACACACACACACACACACACACACACACACACACACACACACACACACACTAACACACAAACACTAACAGACACACTGATGGGAGTGGGAATTTTCCCCTTACCACAAAGTGAACTGGTGGTTGAGGTGTTTTGGGAGGCCGAGCGAGAGTGTGTTTACCTACTGTATGAGAGTTTGTACAACTGTAAAAAGGAATTTAGAGAGAGGAGAGGAGAGGAGAGGAGAGGGGAGGAAAGGAAAGGAAAGAGGAGAGAGGAGAGAGGAGAGAGGAGAGGAGAGGAGAGAGTGTAAATGTGCCAGCCATGCATCATTTCATTATTAATAGCCGTGTCGGAATAAAAATGCTAACCTTGTCTGATCTAACGGACGGCTGAGTCTGCAAGCACTACGCTCCCCTGTGTTGTGTGTGTGTGTGTGTGTGTGTGTGGGAGTGGTGGGGGACACTAGTCCACAATGAGGTCTTGTTTCCCTTTTGTTAGGGCTGTGGAGGGCGAGCTGGTGAAGTCATTGTAACCCACACAGGTATAAATATCTGTGTGTGTGTGTGTGTGTGTGTGTGTGCGTGCGTACGTGCATGTGCATGTGTGTGTGTTGGGGCGGTGTTTCCCGTGCAGAGCAGGCCAGGAAGAGAGCACCAGTGTCCTGCCGAGAGGGGCATTGTTATCTACCTCCTTACACTCAGACACACACACACACACACACACACACACAAATGTATCCACGCCTCCCAGACTCGGTTGCCTGATCTGCACACTGTCTCTGTCGCCACGGTAACACATAGCACACGCCCAAACAACAACAAACACTGTGTATTGCACCTCCACAGACGAAAACATCCCACCTGGCACACAATCGCACATTTAGAATAATACGACGTCCATGTTCATATGTGTGGTGTTTGTGAAGTGGATTGTCCTTGCTTTGAGACTGTGCTTTCTGTTGTGGAGATAGAGAGCGAAAAGCCAAGCCACACACACACACACACACACGCACACACACACACCGAAGGCAGTCCTACGGAACTGTGGAGGTGTAATCTGTCAGACAGGAAGCTAGCGGGGTCAGAGGTCACCAAGCACTAATCGATTAGCCGTCAGTTAGTGCTGCGCTCAAGAGGAGAGCACAGCTGAGGCCAGCTCATCCTGAGTGTGTCTGTGTGTGCGTGTGTGTGCTTCATGCTGAAGTGTTTTCGGTTTGTGAAATTGTGTGTGTGTGTGTGCGCCCATTAGGAATGTGCATTTGTGTACTTGCGCTGGCTTGTGTGTTTATGTGTGCTCCTTGACTGCACTGTGTGGGTGCATGCATTTCTTGGACTTATTGATCACAGAGAATTTTTGGTCTGACCCTCTGAGGTTAAATGCCGCTCTCCCTCTTCTCTCTCTCCGAGCAGAGAGAGAGCGATAGAAACACTTGAACTCGGGTCAGGCTGCG
>NW_019174295.1:4485100-4492600 GCF_002260705.1 Seriola dumerili | reverse complement strand
CCTATTTTTAATTAGTCTTTTAATTAGTCTCACAGGAAAACTCAAAAACATCCTCATCCTTAATTTCGTAGTTTTGGCAAGTTACCAAAGAGTTTCTGATATGACAGCTATCGGGGCAGCGGGCAACCCCAGAAGCCATCAGACACCATTTTTCAAGTGCACATTTTCACATTTATATTTAGCAATGAATATAAAATAAAGTTCAACATCTGTAAACAGCTGTTTGATTTTTGCATAGGCGACTGCATGGTTTTATTTTGACCTCCTATGCTTTTGATAGTGCATGCACACAGTTTTTACAGGGTGTTTAATGTCACGTTCACTTTGAAATAAATGATACTTGATACTTAAGTCGGGCTGATCATTTGTGTAGCTCACCCTCCTGGACTCTAAACATGTGGAATCTCAACAGTGACGTTTCTGAATAACACGTGATCATTGTTAGAACTGATGGCCAAAACCCATGAAACCAAAATCTAATTTTCCTGTCAATCAAATTCCAGATTAGGATTAAGGACAAAAAAAATCTTAGTCACCCTGAAACAGACAAGAGAGCAGTGGTGTGGTGCGTCCTAGTGCATGATTCAAACTCAGGCCATACACTTGATACCACAGAGTAAAAATAGCATTTATTAATAGGACTGTTGTTACTGGTTTATGGAAAGAGCGTGCACACACACACACACACACACACACACACAGAGTGAGAGAGAGAGAGAGAGAGAGAGAAAGAAAGCCCACTATGCAGAGCTGGACTGAGAACAAAGAGTTTGTATTTACTGTAGGCTCAGGTGACAATACATGACAAACTGAAATAGACTGGGTGGTGGTCTGTGCTGTGTCTGTGTATACCGCGTGTGTTTGTTCTTCCATATATTTGCGCACCAGTTTGTGTGCGTTTGCGTGTGTCGGTCGGTGGTAACACCCTGGGCAGCTTGCCCCGCAGATGAGATTTCCATCCGAACAGGAAGTGGATTGCTGCCACTTCCCGTGCAGAACACGGCCAGCCTGTGAATACTCATTCATCACTCGCGCACGGACACACACACGCACATATACACACATGTGCAGAGACTGAAGGGATGATGGGTTTATTTTTACAGCATTGATTTATATCTAACACTTGCACCTTTTATGTGCGTGTAAACTGTGTATGTGTAAATCCAACATGACGTTTTCTTGACTTCAAAGACACTCAGACAACAGGAGGCGAGTTCAGACTGATGTTCGTACCTCTTCACTGTCTGGCCTCTTGGCCTTCTCTCCCTCTCCCCTTCCTCCACAACTGATCTCACTCTGTCTTTTGTCTTGTATTTGATTTACATTTCATCTATTTGACATAGAAGCTCATAGGCAATGAGTTGTGTCCAGTGTGAACTTGCAGGGCGGGCGCGCAGACAGGGTGTGTGAGTTACTGTTGTTGCTTTTTATAATTAGTTCAGGAAACTTCGACAATCATCTGTCAGTAAAGAGAGGCGGTATCAATCTCCGTCTGACAATAGCAGGAAAGACAAACACACACACATACACATACACACAGAGGTCTGCATTCCACCACATTCCACCCTTGTGTATGTGTGTCTGTGTGTGTGTGTGTGTGTGTCTGTGTGTGTGTCTGTGTGTGTGTCTGTGTGTGTGAATACAGTATGGACTTGTGTTTACTTGTGTATCCCACATTTACCCTCGCTCTGCAGAGAGGCAGATTGCTTGTGCACTTAAGCGAAATGCTTTGGATGCTGAACTGCAAAGGTCCCAGTCTCTCTTTCTGAGATCAGATGAAATTTTAATGACGCCCACAGAGAAGAAACTCTGTCGCTGCAGCAGCAAACAGTGACAGGACACAGAAAATACAGAGGGGTGTAGAGCATCTTATAGGGAAATATACACACAAACTCACATTTAGTATGGATGGTGGATTTTGTCGGTTATGGCATTGTGAGGTTAAGAAGAGTAGGAGCAGTGGAGTTTATTAAAGCACAATCATATGGTTACTGTGTGGCTCACAACACAAAAACGCAGCCTCCTCTGAGCCGGTCACTAACGAAACTCATCATCCCTCCAGGTTTTTATCAAAGACGTCAGACATGTCACGTTAAAGTTGAAAACATCTGACCTTTAACTTTACACCAGCATAACCATGCCTCGAAATATTGATAATTACAAAATGTGTATGTAAGAAATGAAATGATGTAACTGTATGATTATAAAAACATTCATATAACACAGGCGGTTTAGTATGAGGACTCTCAAACATCCAGAATGGATTTGATACGTATGAATAAACTGTGTATGTACTGTATAATGCATCATATTTTCAGTACAACAAGAGTAAAAGGAGAATGACTTCAGGCTAGTGTTGTAAAGACCTCTTCATCTCTAACTGGGGCGGTGGATAATAAATGTACAGAATCTGCCAGTTTGTCTCCTCCATCGCGCCTTTTCTCTCCATCCCTCCCCAAGTTTCTCTCTCCCTCCAGGCCAAAGCTCCTGCATTTAGTCAGTAAACTGCAAATGTGTTTTTTAGAAACTGTTTTACGGCGATCCCACGCTGTGTTTACGACTCCTCCTGCCCAGGAGAGGAGAGAGGAGAGAGGAGAGAGGGGAGGGAGAGAGAGAGGCCGGGCCGAGCCGAGCCGGCACCGCGAGGACGCCACAAACACGATCCAGGAAGCTGCTGAGCTCATGCGAAAAAAACCCTCTGAAACTCAAATGGGTCACTCCTCCTTGCCTCTCACCCTTTTACTTCTCTCCTATAATCCGCGCTCGCTCCCACTACACCCCTCGCCTCTTACTTTTGCTTCTCCTCCTCCTCCTATCCCTTCATCATCTCCTTATCTCACCCATTTTCATCTTCAGTCCTCCACTTCTCCCTCCCACCATTCTCCTTCTGTCAAGTGCGAACTCCTTCTTCTCTCCTCTTCTTTCACCTCTTATTTGCTTCTCCCTCACTCTTCCTCCACCCTTCTCCTCCCCATTTCTTCTTCTCCTCCTCCTCCTCCTTTCCTTATCACTGCTTCTCCAATCATTTCCATACTGTTATTACTCAGGTAGGTATGTATGTACACACCCATCTATATATCTATATACATGTATATAGATATATATGTATGTATGGGTGGTTGTAGGCATGTGTGTGTGGTGGTGGTGTGTGTGTAAAGGTGTTCATCTCATCTCTACAGGGAGTTGAGCATCCTCAGCTTCTCCTGAACACAGGCGGATGTAGAAGGAGGAGGAGGAGGAAAGACAGAGGCATTTTCTTTGGTCTAGCAAGACAGCTCCGAGCCCTCCCTCTCCTCCTCCTCCTCCTCCTCCTTCTTCTTCTTCCCCCTCCATCTCCTTTTCTCACCCGCCACCTCCCGCTCCCTCACATTAATTCAGCGAGGTACTAAATATTTCTTTTAGTAGAAAAAGCGATTTCTCTCCGTGGCTCGCTGTGGCTGCTGCTGCTGCGCTCGCCAGCGCTTTCACCCTCTTCACACACCTCACCCCTCAACCCCTGCACACATGGGAAGTGCTTTTTTTATGGACTAGCCAGAATTATAAATGTTCAGCTGTGTTTATGGCTTATTAGGCAGTTACAGGAAGGAGGGGAGCATGTGTTTTATTGGCTTAATTGGGAAAGAACAGCTTCCTTGCTGCATTAGCACTATTTTCCTCTCATCAACGGCCTTGGCTGGCGAGGCGGCGCTCTGTGCAGTCAAAGGTGCCCTCGCTGTGCCATTCTTTCTGCTGAGGACGAGGAAAGGGCTTCTGCGCGTGTGCGCGCGCGCGTGTGTGCGCGCCCGTGTGTGTGTGTGTGTATTTGTGTGTGCATGTGTCGCAGGGAAAGAAAGGTGTGAGTTTTGAGCTGAACACGCTCAGACACAGAGATGCTAAACTGAGTAAAATCCTCTGTCATGTGAATGTGAGATAAACGTGCGTATGGTTGTTTTCTAAAGGCTAAGAGTGTAAGCATGTGTGCATTTGAGTGTGTGTGTGTGTGTGTGTGTGTGTGTGCACGCAAGCAGGCAGGCATCCGTCCCAGTGCTTGACTGTGAAGCTGCTTCTTTCATTAGTCAAGAGGAGAGACGATCCTGGATACTCCTTTGAGTCTGACACCACAGAGCGATCTTGTAATGTGTTTTATCTTTTTTTTTTTCATCCCTCCTTCCCTCCTTCCCTCCTTACACCACTCCATCCCTCCCCAAGTCCTTTAATTCCTCCCCCTCTCTCACCTCCCTTCCTTTCCGGCGCGTGTTGCGCTCTGTCGCTCCCCCAGCGTCTGAGGTGGAGACTAAACAGCCGAGTTATTTATTGTGATGTTTTCGTGGCCGCCTGGTTTAAATAACAGTTTGGTCTCTCTGCAATCCTCCCTCTCATCTCTCTGCCTTTATTCTCTCTTTTTCGTCGCTCGCTCTCTGACGCTCTTTTCCTTGCTCTCTCCTTTCTCTCCCCCTCCACACACACACACACACACACACACCCCTCCTCCCATCATGCTCTGGATAATGGTACATTGTTAACGGGCTGTCTATTGTTTGTGTTGTGTTCTTGGCTAAGTGGAGGGTGAATAGTTTTCAGATGACAAACATGAAAGCTCACTGCCAGCCATTCTGATCTGCTGGGCTGGAGCTAGTTATACACAGAGCCATCTGAAGCCCGTTTACCCTCAGTCAGTGGAGATTTACAATGTACGATGGTGTCACAGCAAGAGTTGTGTGTGTGTGTGTGTGTGTGTGTGTGTGTGTGTGTGTGTGTGTGTGTGTGTGTGTGTGTGTGCTACGTCTTTGTGTGTTGGTGTATTTTTGTGACAGGCTTGGCCCCACTGATTGGCATTTAAAAGTTGTTGTGCCAAACTGTTGTTTAGATTCTGGGTTTGCAGATGAATATAACTCTCATCGCTCTGATCTCCAGGGGACAGAAAGCGGCATGAACACAGTTTAATTCAGTTTAACCAACTCATAAGGACGACAGCGCCATTATATGAATCGGAAAGTAAAGTTCACCCGCTCTTTTATTTACCAGAATACTTGTGGTCATCTGGTGAGTCTTTATGTAAAGACTGTGTATTGAAAAGATTTGGATGGATGCAGTTTTGTACACAACGGCTACATTACTGCTGTGTCTCAAGTGCTTCAGTCAGTACGCTCACATGTGGCACGCTGTGCACGCAGTATACTCGGGTCGTGTTGCCCCAAATCAAACACTGCTGTTATGCGCTCACCAGAAACGATGGCCGCGACATGTGACCGCGATTGCCGCCCACCTGCCAGCTGTTTGGTCGCTTGACTTGAAAATGAACGTTTTCAAGTCAAGTCCCCCCCCCCCCCCCCTGTTTTCCCCCTCAGTGTCACGCGACATTGTGAAATTAAGCTTCCATCGGTGCCGTCGGCGTGTCCCACCTTCCTCGGTCGCCGTTTGCACAGTTTTCAAAATACGTTGGTGGATCCCTCCATTTCTGCCGTGTAGCCAAGATGGCGACCGCTGAGGGTCCCAGAAAGGCCCAATCTGCAGTTTTGTCACCGTGAATTAAAGTTGTAATTGTGTTTAAAGTTGAAGCATTCGATGTAATAATGATGATGAAAAAAGTCCTTATGTTTTCATAATGACTGGTCAGAATTATTTGATAGTGGAGTGACTGTTCTGTTCAGATTTGGATTACAGAGTAGGCCTTTTTATTTTGGTGTTTAAAGTAATTGTTAGACTGCAGTAAAGAAACTGTTCTGACTGGAAATTTCAAATTTAAAAATTACAAAAACTCAAACTTTGAAAATAACTTACCTCGAGAACAGAGTAAATATTCTGCATCACATCATTTTCACATCCAAACGAATTTATGATGATCAAATATAATTTTGATGGGAAATATGATATAATCCCAAGTGTATAAGAAAACACACTCACACACACACACACACACACACACTCACACATAGATATACAGTATATTATATATGTCATAAGTGTATAAATAAACTGACCTACCACCAAACCTCCAGAAATCCCACCTTCTGTCTCTCTGTAGACTCGCAGACCTAGATCTATCAAAGCTGAGTGATGCACGTGTCAATGTATGTGTATACACACACACACACACACACGTACCAACTTTTATTTCTATCTTTATGAGTACACTCATTTACATAATTCCCTTAACCATCACAACTAAATGTCTAACCCTAACAATTCTAACCTGAACCGTAAAACTGAGTCTAAACCCTTTAACAGCCATTTGAAGGTGTGTCAGACAGTGAGCTCCGGCCAAAATGTCCTCACTCCTCAAGGTCTATAACTCATACTGGTCCTCACAAAGATAGATAGAAGTACACACACACACACACACACACACACACACCGGGCATTTATGGCAGCAGCTCCATCGTGGATGTGATGGAGGGTGTGAAGCTGCATTTTAATGGATGATTATGTTTTATGTTTTCTCTACAATGACCCGCACTGGCAGACCAATATTGTTCCCCTCCCATCCCACACGTCCCGCACACACCCACACATACATTTACACTACTACAACTACCCCCCTTCGTAATATCCGTCCACCATATGCCCCTCACCCCAACCATCCTCCCACACACACGCACACACTTGCAATCACCTCCCCAGCCTCCTCCCCTCTCACCTCTCGCTGTGTCGGGATGACATCAGGTGTTCTCCTCTCTCCTCGGGGCAGAGAGGAGCGTGACTTAACATCCAGCCTTTATAGTAAAGGACATTCTCCTCTCTATTACCTACTGATGGAAAGGTCAACCAGCATGAATAGAAAGGGTGCAACTGCTCACAATGTAAAACGCCTTCTCTCCTCTCTTCTTCTCTCCTCTCCTCTCCTCTCCTCTCCTCTGCTCTTCTGCCCTGTCAGCACTCTCGACTCCTTACCTCCTTTAATCTGACACACATAATAAGGCAGATAGAGGGGAAAGACTGAGAGACTGACAGGGCTCTGTCAAAATCACATTCTGTCAGTGTGAAGGGAGAGAGGGAAGGAAGAGAGAGAGAGATACCACTCCTCTATCAGTGCTGAGTGGCAGAGCAGGACAAAGGAGAAATTATTTTGAATTCTGAGAACCATTAGCATGACTATAGATGCATTAAAATGCTAGATAGTGGAGGCAGAGACGGGAGGTGGGTGAGGGTGAGGACACTGCATGAAAGAGGGAGAGTGGAGGGGAGGAGCATGATGTGTGAGTGACTGTATCATAGTAACACGGATGCTTACTCGGTCTATCCCACATTTTACGGCAGCCAGAGCTCATGAGGCAACGTGAAATAATTTTCAGAGGAATTTGATGAAATAGTTTTGTTCCCCCACAAGTGGGAGTGACTCATCTCCAATCACAATCATCCACTGAAGCTTGCTGAATGAGGAGGACGAGGGAGAAATGACTAAATTACACAATAAACAGGCTTCAGTGGAAATGCAACCAACGATCTAACGACCACAACCGCAGCCTAACAAAGTGCGGTTGAGTCGACCGCAAACCTTCCTCCAAGTCTTCCACCTGCTCT
>NW_019174295.1:4467600-4480100 GCF_002260705.1 Seriola dumerili | reverse complement strand
GTGTGTGTGTGTGTGTGTGTGTGTGTGTGTGTGTGTGTGTGTGTGTGTGTGCGCGTGTGCGTGTGTGCGTGAGAAAGAGAGAGAAAGGATAGGGAAGAGGGTGTAAATCTGACTGTATTGCAAGACCTCACTTATGTGACAGCATGTAGACATGATGGCTTTGCTGCCGTTCAGGTACCAGACAACATCGCTCTCTCTCTCTCTCTCTCTCTCTCTCTCTCTCTCTCTCTCTCTCTCTCTCTCTCTCTCTCTCTCTCTCTCTCTCTCTCTCACACACACACACACACACAGTGAGGAGTCTCCCATTGTACTTTGTCTCTTGCTGTCTCTTTCTGTGGAGGTGGTATTTCTTTGATCACAGCAGCGACAGTGATTAAAAGGAATGATGCCTGTTGTGAAGGCAGCTGTGTTTAAAAGGGGACCAGGTAGCATCTTTCTCTCTGTCTCCCACATCCCCTGCCACCCCTTCCTCTTAATTTCTCTCTTCCTTTTTTTTTTTTGCTCTCACTGGCTCTATCCTGTATCGGTGGCGATGGATGCAGCCCAACCGTTTCCAGCGTAATGTACATGAACATGTTGATGTGGATGTGTGTGTGTGTTCCTGCATGCTAAGCGGCGTGCCAGATCAGGTAGTTTTGAACAGGACAGCAAAACCTGTCTCCTTCTTCCCCTTCATCTCTCTTTAACAAGTTCATTTATTCATGAGGGTGAACACATAGACACAACACACACACACACAAACACACACACACACACACACACACACACACACCTTGGTTGGGTGGCAGGAGGATAGACTGTTGGCAGATGAAAGAGAGAGTTCCTGAGCTGTTGTTAAATAGTCTGTCAGCATGACACATACACACACATACACACACACACACACATACACACACACACACAAACACACACACACACACAAGCTACCACATACACTTGAATTGAAAGTTTGTGGGGGAAAAATGAGCTGCTTTGTTTTCAGACTTATAGATTTTAATTATTAAAAATTTAAAAGGGAGAAAATAATAAACATTAATTATTCAAAAACGGCATGTTAATTGGTTCTTGAATATTCAAAAGAAAACAAGGCCATGAATATTCAGATGTATAAAGAGAGGATTAGAGAGCGCAAATGAAGAAAAACATGCTCTTCTAATGAGAGGAAAGGAAAGGAATGGGAAGGAAAGGAGAGAGGAAAGGAGAGGAGGTGCAAAGAGAAGCAAAGGAAGAGATGGAATCTGTGTGTGAAGAGGAGTGGAGGGTGAGGAGAGGAGGCAGGGGGGAGAAAATGAGTGAAAATGAATAAAGAGGGGAGGTGGCACTGTAGAGGACAGAACATGAGACAAGGGAAAAGCGATGGTGAGAAGAGAAAAGCAAAAAGAAAACAGGAGAGAGTCGTGGGGGGGGGTGGGGGGGGTCTTTTGTGTTTTCACCATGATGGATGACAGTGTTGACTAAATGAGCTAAATTAGAAGCTTTTTCCTGCAACTCTGTTGAAATATTATTAACACACAGCAACTTTAGTGAAACATATGATTCAGCTGCACATAATGACCTTGGCTATTGATATGGGAATAGAGGGAGCGGTGGGGTTTTTGTAAAGGGAGAGTGGGGGGTGCGTCACATGGTCTGTTGCAATGCAGGTCTCTCTTATATTCTGTCATTAAAACATTAACCCCTCAAATGCCTTAATATACACCCTCTCCTACACACACACACACACACACACACACACACACACACACACACTTAATAGCTTTAATTAGCTGGGCATGTGTCCACTCTTGTAATTAGCTAATAACAGCTACATGGATGTGGTTAATTAGAGGTAGGAGGTGCTTGTGAATTAGAAAAGCCAACGACACCATCACTGCAGAATATCACTGCTAAAAACCTACGGTAGCTCCTAAGGGCAAAACATGTAGCGCAAATAAAGCACAAACATTAAGGGGAAACATGCTCCGATGCAACAAATACAAACAGGAAAAACACACACAGAAAGAATTGCTAACTAGAAAATGCTTCTAGATGCTAGGAGGAGTGATGGGCGCGATTTGCATAAATAACATTATACAGATACTTTTACATTTCGCATATCTCTGAAAACCTCAGAAGAAATTTCCAAACAGATATTATTTGGACAAACTGACCACATATTTGAAATCTAGATGATAACTTCCTCAGCTGAAAAAATTTCTGGTCACATACAGGAAGCAGAAGCATGGGTCACGTTGCACCGTAAAAACCACCACTATCAGAAATACATAAACGAAACAAATGTTTTTTTAAATCAGAAGTGAGGTGTATCAGCAATAGTGAATATTGTTTGAAGTCTGCGTTGTTGCTTTATCGGAAGTAATGTTGTGGATTTGGTCGCGTGTTCACAGTCTAATCATCCCTTTCTCCTCTCTTTTATGCCTCCCCCTGTTCTCCTGGTGCTGCTGTGATATCTACAAAGGTAAGAGAAGTGTTCTGTTTTGTTTTACAATTAATGTCTTTAAAGGAACAGTACATCATTTTTGCTTAATCTCTCATTACACATGAAAAAGGGACAGATTATCTGAAGAGCTTGTCATCTTCTCTTCTCTTCTCTTTCTCCTTCTCTCTTCTCCTCATCCTCCTCTCTCCTCCTCTCTCCTCCTCTCTCTCCACTTAATTGGTGCCCCATCAACCCGTTAATCAAATTACTTCTGAACCAAAATTGACAGTTTTCATTAATTATAAAGGATTATTCTAATTGCAATTCAAATTTATTCATTTACAACAGACGGCGCTCAGTAATATTTCAGTGAATTAGCATATTAAATGGAGTGGTTCGTACATTAGTTATGGTAATGTATGCATATTTCCTTATTTGGAACGGGTGAGCCATATGCGTGCCACGCGGGCAGCTCGTGCGTCCGTGTGGATTTGAGTGTGTGCGTGCGCGCACAGGTGAGGAACCTCTACAGTGTTTAATTTGTTTGACAAACGTAGCGGGAGTTAAATCCTCCAGCCTGCCCCGTACATCTCCCTCACCTTCTCCTCTCCTTTTCCCTCTCTCTGTTTCTCCTTCCCGCCTCCTGCCTCCTCTCACCTTGTTTCCTCTTCTTCTCCCCTCACTGCTCATCTCTTCCCGTTAAGGTCACAAATTGACCTTTAGGTTGTTATCCTCCAAAAATAAAACTTTAAGAGCAATAAATAGAAAAGCAATTGTGGATTATATCATGCAGTTATTGGGAATGACATCATCACTCCCCTGTACAGTTGAGTCCTTGATGTCCGGTACACGCCTCTCTTTTGTCCCCTGCACCTCTGTCTAAAAAGACACCAGGGGCAAAGAGATGAGAGGGGCTGAGGCGATCTGTGGCAGTTGATGTTAAGTGGGTCAGCCTGAGCGAACAGTCAGCGTCCAGATCAGATGAGACCATAAGAGCTAGTGAGTTTTTTCCTAAATATTTCATCCCACCAAGATGTCGTGACTAAATAAAACATCATCCCTTTAAATAGACAAGGTAACAGGATGGGGTTACACACATATTCCCCTAGTAATGCACACATACACATAAATGGATGCAGCTGCAGAGCACTGAAACACGGGATGCGACATCTTTAACCTACAACACGTCTTATACAGTGTGTTTTGTTTTATATAGATTAAACACATTTCTATATATACACACACTTGTACAGTATATAGCGTGATTACTGGCCAGGAAGTCCTCACCCCTAAGTGACATGCTAGGTCATTTGTCATTGCTTTCCAAACTGACCCACATGACCTTTACAAGAGTTATTCATGTGTGTGTTTACCGATCTGCCGGCTCTGTGGTTGAGCTTTAGTTTAGCCAGCTACAGCTTCTTAGCTAAGGTTATGAGAAGACTGCGGTCGAGGTTAGAAGAAACCAACGGTAACTGCTGGTAGGAGACGGGATGTGAACAGCGGTCTCCAGTAGACAAACCATCAGAGGTTTAGTGGTGCTACGACAGCTTCATGCAGACATGGGTTTTGCTTCTGAGTTACAAAAGTCATCTTCGTGAGACCACAAGAGGTCTTTATCGGGAAAATGGAAACAGAGGTTGTGTAGGTTTGTGCAGTGCTTTCGTTTTTTCCTGCTGAGGACACACACAAGCGAGGGAGTGGCATCAGAAAGGAGAAAGAAGTCAGATATGACATGGAGAGGAGCAAGAACCTGGAGAAACACACACACACACACACACACACACACACACACACACACACACACACACACACACACACATCGCATCTTTTAGTGGAAAGGAGCCTTATAAATGCTTTTCTTAATCAGCATCATTATGACGGAGATGTTCCCTTGGCAGCCAGTGAGTGAGAGTGAGTGAGAGATGCAGGCAATCTCACAGGCAGTGAACCTGTGTGCTTGTGTGTGTGTGTCTGTGTGTGTGTGTGTGTGTGTGTGTGTTTGAGTGAGTGACTGATGGAGAAAGAAAGAGACAGGAGGAGAGAGGAGGAAGAGGTTCCTGTCAATATCACTTCCTTCATCACTGCCTTCCTCTCCTCTCTTCCTTTTCTTACCCCCCTACACCCCATGAATTATTTGTAAGACCAATGACAAAGGAACACACACGCACACGCGCACACACACACACACACACACACACACACACACACACACACACACACACACAGAAAGCCCTACTAGTTTACTTTATCTGCCTGCAGCCCACTGCAGGTCACTGGTGCTGTTGTCTTGTTACCATGTAATCACCAAGACTGTGTGAGCGTGTATGTATGTGTGAGAATAGTTGTGTGCGTGTGTTTGGTTGTAGCGATAAACTGTGTGTGTGTGTGTGTGTGTGTGTGTGTGTGTGTGTGTGTGTGTGTGTGAGACCAACAGAGAGAAGTAAAAAGGATAAAAAGGCTGAGCTTTAGATCGATTTGAGGTAAGCTGTGTGTGTGTGTGTGTGTGTGTGTGTGTGTGTGTGTGTGTGTGTGTGTGTGTGTGTGTGTGTGTGTGTGTGTGCATACATGTTTGGCCTACAGCTAGCGATCCTTTAGCTGCTCACCCTTCACTCACTTTCCCCGCCTTGCCTGCTCCCCTCTCGTCCTCTGTCTCCTCTACCTGATATCTCTAACCTCTTTCTCTCTTTTTTCTCCTCATTCTTCCTCCTCTCCCCTCCCAAAATCAATCTCTCTTCATCTGACTAATTCAAACAGTTTGCTCTCAGCCTTTAAAGCAACTTTAATACACCACAGGTAAACGCTCCTCCCTCCCTCCTGGTCCCTCCCTCCTTCCCTCCTCACTTCGCCTCCCTCCTCCCTCCCTCCTCTCCCTCCCTCCTCCATACCAAGTCTGTCTGGCCCTCACCTCTTTACTGTGCCTCCTGTGAGAAAGAGCTCACATCATGTTGCAATTTAATCTTATCATGTCATCTTATCACCCCAACAGTACAGTGGCATCACAGCACCAGCGTCCAGGTTAATTTCTTATTAAGGGTCACTACATCTGTTGTGACTCCTGTCTGGCAGCGTTACCGTTGCTGAAGTATTTAACAAAGTTCACAAGGATAAAGGCAAATAATCATTTTGCAGATTTTCCAGACAGCACAAATTGCTTGTTTGTGTTGCGGGGCACATTAAGTTTGACGTAGTTACTCACTGATATGTGAAATGTGTGTAACGCATACAAAGTTTTTGGCTAATTCATTAATCTGTATCTCATTAGGTCTTTGACAATTAAACACAATCAGAGCCAGAAACAGACCGCACATGCACAAGACAAAGATTTATTGTGACTTAATACAGTCCAGGTTTTAAAGGATAATTCCTATCTATAATTTGGATTTTATTTTCAGTTATTCCTATCCATGACAAGATCCGTGATAAGATTGAACTCACCAAGGTAACTGATCTAAGAAAATAGCACCAGAATAAGATCAGATAGATCTGTGTCTTGTGCACATAGTTTTTCTGCACGATGGTGTTAAGGACATTTTGAATACACTTACTTTTGATTTTACCTCCAAATAAAGTGGACTAGATCTTAGTCTGTTGTCCGATCCAAGGACACAGGTTTGGTTTTATCGTTGCATGGACATTTTTCGTCAGACATTCAAAACAATCAGTTGTGCACTTGCTCTCTATCTCTCTTTTTCTCATTCACATGCACATGTGTGTGTGGCTCATGACAGAGCCACAGCAATGCTCAAACAAATCTTAAAAAGGACATCAGAGCTCACCTGGGAGGCAGCAGCTCACCTGTCTGCGACGCTCAGGCTGCTGCTGACAGGATTTTCAGAATAAATCGATGCCTGACATTAAAAAACAGACACTGAATAGTAAATATTTGTTGAGTGTCTGAGCGATGATCACAAATGAACTAACAACACATAACCCCTGAAAAGTTGAAACTATAAACACTGACTTATTCAGATTCATCACTGACCCCACTGCTACCACTGCCGGGCTACAGCTGGTCAACAATGCGTGATACCGTTTGAATTTGAGGGTCGCCACATCTCAACCTCCATATCCCACTGTTTGACTCTTTATCATAACAGCTAATGTTTTGCAGAAAACACAAACCTGGCGACATAGATATCACTGGGAATGCTGCAGAGCTAAACTGATAAGATTGTTTGAGATCAGTAAAAACATCGATCAAGACAATTCAGCAACACTTTGACCTTGGAAGGGACTGTCCATACACAAATGTCATGGTCTGATCACCTGATAGTTCATATTTCTTCCTCCGCTGTAGCAGGTTGTGATCGTTCTTTACAGTGAAAGGGAATCAAACAAACTTGTGGATGAAGTTTCTCTATAAAGCAGCTTCTGTCCTATTTCCAGAACATGTACATGAATATATTGGCATTTACTTTGCAAATGCAGCATTAACTCATCAAAACATAACTTTGTATGTAAATTTACTGATGATCCCTAACTGACACAGTTGCTGCTCGTGGCCCTGCAGCTAATGATTGTGTGTCGCTCTGAGCAACGTTGTGCTGCCTTGTCACAAACTGATGACATCGATGTCACAGTTACATGTAACAATGATGTAATGACACCTGTACCGGTCCGTCCCTGTGCTGAACAAGGAGACAGGACAAGTTATTAATACTCACTTTGTCTTAACCCTGGAAGACAGCCGCCGTGAGAGCGCCCCCCCCCCGCTCTGGCCTGCTCCGTCATTTAAATATGCAGAGATGACAACAATGACAGCATTAATAGTAATGATAGCAATATGAAGCTAAGCCCTCATCATCATCATCATTAGCATATCTCCAGGGACGCGAGCTGTGATTGACAGCTAGCTGGGTGTGTTTTGGGCTGCAGCTCAGCTATCAATTACCTCTGTGCATATCAACCATCATTATGTAAAATAACTCCGCTTCGCTCAGCTCTGCTCAGTTCTCTTAAGTCTTGTTCCCTCACATAACTCTCTTTCTCTCTCCCATGAATTTCCTCCCTCCCTCCATCCCGTCCTCCCTCCTCCACCGTCTTTTTTTCTTTCTTTTGCACTTCATTTCGCTCCCGACCACTACCCCCCCCACCCCCACCCCCCCTTTTACTCGCACTTTCTGCTCTGTGTCTGGGCTTCTTATTCTCACCACTCCTCTTCCCCTCTTCCCTGCTCTCACGCTCCTGTTACTTTGAGCATTGCTCATCCACAGCTCTTCATGTGCATGTGGAGGATGTCGTCTCAGGTGCTTCTTTTTTTTTTTTTTTTTTTGCAAATGGCAGCATGTTGTCAAAAAAAGGTACACATCCTCACTCGTTCATTTCATTATGGACTTTGTTACATATCTTAATTGTAAAATGTTGTGTCCTTGCATCACACTACGATGGCTGCAAGGTTGGTGCTTGTAGAGCCAAAATGTTAGTTGACTGACAGAAAATAATTGGCGACAACTGATTGATTGTTTGAATCAATTTTCGAGCATTTGAGAGAAAATGTGTTATCTTTTAATTTGCACTGTTCAGACAAAATAAGCAATTTGAAGATGTTACCTTGGGTTCTGAGGGATGGTTGTCACTCTTCTGGCATTTTATCGACCAAACAATTCATCTTTTCACAGAGAAAGTAATCAGCAGTGATGAAAATGATGCGTAGTTGGAGCCCTATGTTGATAAGCTCATAGATATTCATTTACAAGACCTATTCCTTTACATTTATACAATCTCGGGTAATGTCTCATGACTGTTTGGAGCAGTTATAAAGATTAGAGCTTTCACTTTGGCTGTATCAGTATAGTTTCCAGGTTATGCAAGACTTGGTAAAAGTCACACATTATTGAACCAAGACTAAAGTGGGTTTCCATTTATCCTTCCAAGTAAAATGAATTCATCCTCCTCCTCAGATTCCGCCTCATCTCAGTGCTTCCTTCTGTTATTTAAATCTCTCTGGTCTTTAAATCTTATCAGCATACAAACTAGAAAATACCAGACTCTTGGTCTTTAACTATTAACTTTGCTACACCCCGACTACGAAGAGCCTGACTTCTGCATCTTGTTATAGTTAGTCAAATAAATTTGCATTGCGGCTGGACTGCAGGGACTCTCCCTGCGCCCCATATCAGCAAACCTCTGCTGAGGTGCTCTCAAACAGGACACTACAGGGCAAAGTAAAAACAAGCATTTCCCCCCACAGGAAGCAATAGATTATCACATTATTATTATTGTGATAATGGCAGAAGAGAGGGCGTAGTAGTATTTCATATCCTTGTTTTTCCTGCTGTTCGACTACTCCGATAGCAGGCACGGGGCCCAGCGATGCTATCTGATGTCACCACATTAAACAATAACAAGCACTCAGTGTAAACAGGAAACCGGAAGTTGATGTCTGACAGATCAACAGACTGAGAGGGGAGCTCGTACTATTAGCTAGATTAGCAGTTTGAATTGACAGATGAGAAGGAAAACCATGTTAAACTGAAAGGCTGGTCACTAATACTGCGATTATGGCAACAATATTAACATATAGCTCTTGTCTTACAATGTTTAAAATTATATTCAAGTACGCTCTGAATCATATTTACATGTTGTTTGCAAACAGTTTCTCTCCTCGTGTTGAATGGTGGTTTTTTTTTTGTTTTTTTTTTTGTGAGAGGTGCCACCGGGAACTGATCAGTTACAGGCAGATAGGTACACAGGCTTTAGCACGTTGTTTCACACACATGCACATAGAGGAAGATCGTGAAAACAATCAGTCTGTCAGAAAGCTCTGCCAAGAAACTTGGCAGGCAGGTGAAATAAGACATCTAAAGAAAGCAGGGAGACAGAGAAGAGACAGAGGAGGCAGGAGCTGCAAAAGCACTGATCTGTTGTTCAGTTTGTCTGCACTAACTGACTCACTGCAATTTCTCCACCTGTCAGCAACAACTCACCAGAATGCTCTGTGTGTGTGTGTGTGTGTGTGTGTATGTGTGTGTGTGTGTGTGTGTGTGTGTGTGTGTGTGTGTGTGTTTTGGAGAGATTTTTTTTTTTGTTTTTTTCTCTTCCAAGGCAGCATCGTTATTCTTGGCTCAGTAGAATAGCGAGTCTTTAGGGAATAAAACGGACACAGACATTCAGTCTTAGACATCCCCACACACACACACACACACACACACACACACACACACACACACACACACACAACACACACATACACACACAAAGCTGGAATTCCCCCGGATGTCACCCTTGCCCTGTTGGCATTGTAACTGTTTAAATGACAGGAGAGTGGCTGAAACAAACTCCCACAATCCTCTTTCTTCATTCTCTCTCCATCCATTTGTTTCTCCTTCACACAGTCTCTGTTCCCCTCTCGTCTTCTCCACCGTGTTTCTCTCTCTCTCTCTCTCTCTCTCTCTCTCTCTCTCTCTCTCTCTCGCTCTCTCTCTCTCTCCACATCCCAACGCCCTCTCCATCCCATCACTCTGTCACTTCCTGTCTCTCTCTTCAGGTCTGTGTTAGTCCAATATATTAAATATTAATGTCAGTTGTGCTCTGAGCCATAATTGCCATCTCAGCCCCTGAATAATGGATGTCACTGTGCTGTTCGCCACTACATCATGGCTAACGGGCTAAAAAAACAGCATGCAGCTGTGGTTGGCAACATTACTATGGCTAACAGAATAAATAACACTAGCATCCTGGTGTGGTTGATTACATTATCATGGTTAACAGGCTAAAAAAGAAAAACCCAACAGAATCCAGCTGTGCTACTGAGCCAGCGTCTCGGACCTTTTCTTTTATTTCTGTAGTTAGCCAGTGTGCAGAGGCAAAACATATTAGAGACTATTTGGCCTATACAAACCTAGAGTCCCTGTTGCAGTGTTGCATTGGATTGTTGTGTTGGTCATGAGCAGCAGGTCTGCTGGACCTGCAGTTAGTGTTTGCCTTTTTATTATTCGTAGCCACCATCTTTCCCAAACCTTAACCAAGTGTTTTTCTTACATCACCCTAACCATACATTTAGCCACCCACAACAAGCTCTCCCTAAACATAGTAGATGCCAGATATAGATATTGTAGAAAGCGGGAATTATACATACATTGGCATTGGATGTAAAAAATAAAAACAGAAAAAAAGTAAAAAGTAATTTATCATAATCCAGGGTTTGCTAAATTATCCAGTATTGACAGTCTTGGCATGAGAAAAGGTTTATAGACACCATGTGTAATGATAAGCATATGGAGTCTGGTAGCCAAGTGATTAAAATACACACCGTGCAAGCGCTATGTTCCTGGTTCAACGCAGCATCTTTAGTTTTTTTTTTTTTTTTCTACCATTCTAACGCTTCCCTGTGCAGATGGTGTGTGTGTGTGTGTGTGTGTGTGTGTGTGTGTGTGTGCGTGCGTGCGTTGCAGCATGCAGGACTGGTGTTGGGTCAGCTCTATGAGTGTGATACTCACAATATAGCAAAGGTCAACATCGCTGTTATCACTTGAACATGATCAGGCCTCGGAGAGAGAGAGAGAGGGAGGGAGACAGGAGAGAGGGGGAGAGTGCTCCCCTCCCTCACAGTCATTCAGACTCTTATAATTGCCCGGTTTAATTGGAGGCCTCTTAACGACCAGTGACTGGACCGGCCAATCAATTCACACAAGGTGTGTGTGTGTGTGTGTATGTGTGTGTGTGTGTGTGTGTGTGTGTGTGTAGCTGCGGGGCCTTTTTGTAGCAGAGTTGATTAGGCCAGATGGGGTCAAGTGAAGGGGGAAGAGGAACGCACACATACCGCATTAAAATGTAGAATATGTTCTGCTGGCAATCAATGAGAGAAAACGCTCTCACAGGAAACAGACGGAAGGAGTCGAGCTATAGACGGAAATATGAAAAATAATGAGTTATATCATCAGATCACCAAAGACATCAGATCACGATTGGCTGAAATTATTTGGTTTGTGAAGACACTGAGAGGGGGAAATTAATGGCTGCATCAGATGAGGCTGCGATGATGATTTCAGTGATGATCTAAGTCAGCGCTTAACTTCGTCAGTGGTGCAGCATTAAAGACGAGAGTCTTTCTCATTCACCTTTGGATATGCTAGAAACAGTTACCCCATATTTACACCCGGCGGGCATTAAAATGCATTGTACGTATTCAGGAACGCTTTGATGAACGGGTTTGTGTGTTGTCAGTACCTTCTGTTCATAAAGTACAAGATACATGTTTCCCCAGACTCTAAAGGGGTAGAGATAACAGTTGGTGGCAATGGTGAGCTGTGAAAGGCAGCGATGTGCCAGTAAAGGATAAGTAGAGGAAGCTTACAAGGTGATGTGGACAATGTAGGTATCAAAGCATTCAAAATAAAAGTTTTGAAAATGTTTTATCTGCTAGGAATGTGTTTGGTTTTTGTTTTTTTTTGTCAGATATGTGTGTGATGATGGTAGGGATTCGCTGATCCAAATTTTTTCTCTCTCAAGACCGATTTGTGATACTTCAGCTCAGGATACCTGCAGAAAAACAAGTGCCGATCCGATACTAGAGCTTTGTTTTTCTTTTTTTTAAATTGTATACCACACTGTGTGGAACTCATTGCGATCCTTTTCATGTAAAGCAGCATGAGGGCAGGAAATGCTGTGGCCTGCTGTGAATGAATGAATGCTGATTGCAGAAACTCTTTACACCTGATTTGGCACAGATACCCATGTAGTGGATCCGTTCAGTGCCTCCCCAGTTGATTGTAAAGAAACAGCCTTATTTACAGAAATTAATCCGCAGGGTATAAGTACGCTTTTGAGGTACTGCAGTCTTTTCATTTTGTGCTTCTTCATACTTTTCATCCAATGCATTTAAAAAGAAATTTAATTTTACTCACTGTGCTGCAACAGTGTATAAAGAAGTGTGACTTAGAGCAGCACATGGACCACCAACAACATTCAAATGCCGCTTACATGTTATTACATGAATAATTTAATTCTCCTAAAGCAATTTATCAGATCGAGTACTTTGACTTTTTCTACTTTATTTATTTATTTATTTATTTTAATGAAGACAGATTTTAAATTCATAAACTTTTACATTTGCGAAGAGGATGTGAACATTTTTCCC
>NW_019174295.1:4430100-4462600 GCF_002260705.1 Seriola dumerili | reverse complement strand
TGTGTGCACATGCTGGCATACATGGATGGGTGTGTGTGTGTGTGCGTGTGTGTGTTAAGAGCTGAGGGGTTTGTTTACAGTGTTGAGAGCCACACTTACACACACTAACATGTGTACAGAGTCTCAGTTCAGTTCAGTTCAAACTGACTCAGCTCTCTTGGCGTTCCTCAAACTGGCTTCTAATGGATTTTGGCCAACCGAATGTTTCATTTTCACTCAACCTGATTATTGATTCTGAGGCGAGAAAACACAGTTTGAAAAATTTCAGTGGAGAGTGATTGCTTATGTTTGCCAAGTTCTGTTTGTCTGCATCTCTCCCTCCTACCTACTGATTTTTCACAAACCCGGGCCAAATGGTGAAAAGTATTTTTGAAAAACATCCATAAAAATATGATGGTAAATGGTCAGTGTTTGTCACGTACAGCTCAATACAATGATTCGTTTTCCATCTGGTGTCAACACAACTGTCGGGAAATCAGACTTGAATTATAGCAGCTAGTTGATTTTTGTTTTTGTGGCATGCCAAACATTTGTTCCACTGCACATGAGAGAACGAGACACTGTTCAAGTTCAAAACCAGAATAAAGCATCAATCACAACAGCTATTTACAGGGTTTCAGTTAATATACATGTATGTCCATATACAAGATTTCAGATGTATTCTACATTGGATACAGGAATTTCTCCTTTTAGCTAAAATGAGACAAAAACTAACTGTGTTTGCTGCAGACATCAAATTCAGATGCAGGATGTGATGCGAAACTGCATCAAATCCAAATGTAAATACATTTAGAGATGTTTGTCACCACGTTAACAAGTGCAAATGCAATAATCTCCAACCCAACAAACTGAAATAAACTTTTAGAGTGGAGCTCCAGCAAGAACGCTTTTGCAAAGCATCCTCAAAGAATAACACGCAGTATTGGTCAAAGGTGGCTCAAGACTCAAGATGTCTGTTGGCAAAGAAACTCACCAGCTGGACTGTCCGGACACAGAATATTATTCCTGCGTTAGTTTTTGTTGTTGATGTGTTTTTGTGTATTGACTCTCCTCGTCCTTCATTCTCTAGTTGATCACGCCGCATGCCATCCGGGTGCAGACGCCTCCCAGACACATTCCTGGGGTCGTCGAGGTCACCCTGTCCTACAAGTCCAAACAGTTCTGCAAAGGCACACCGGGAAGGTTCATATACACAGGTAGGTCCACCGTACACACACATACACTCAGACAGTACAAGCACGCATGTACATGTTCTTGATTGAAGAACATGGTTGTGTTTTCCTCGAGGGTAGGTTGAATTTTTCATTGTTGGTTTTTGGAAATGTGTGTTTGCGCGTGTGTGTGTGCATGCGTGCGTGCATGTGTGTGTGTGAATAGCGTCTATGAGTTGCAGTTCACTCTCAGGCCAGACAGTGTTGAACTAATGACTGTAGATTAGTCAACATTAACGAGCCACACTCGTTAGAATGTTGCCATAATCAGAGGCTCGTTAAAACCAGCTACAATTAAACAGTCTGCTCTTTATAGCCCTCCATACTGAAGCTATTAGTGAAATCATCCAGAACACCCAGTTTACTAACACACACATTAAACACACACACACACACACACACACACACACAGTGTTGGAAAAGTGTGTGTGATTTCTGACCGGACTGTTGACTGTGAATGAGTATTTTCCTGCTAAATTCAGCAGAAGAGAGAAAAGACAAGAAAGCATCTCTGTGTGTGTGTGTGTGTGTGTGTGTGTGCATGCATGCGTGTGTGTGTGTGTGTGTTTGTTCATTTTGTTCGCACATACATGTGGAAATGGATCGAGATGATGTGATGTCTGGTATTGATCCGCTCAACATGGCTCCATCACACCATAACGATGACGTCATTCACAGAGAGAGGGACAGACAAATAAAACAGCTGCTGTGTAAATTCTTTCAGACATTTAATGACCTTGGTAATTAACCAAAGATAAAGATGAAGATTTAAACCTGATCAATGACGATGAAAAAAAAAACTTACCATGAGTAAATTGTCAGTTTTACTGTTGGTGTCAAGTTCATGAAAGTTTTAATATTTCGTCTTCAAAAGAAAGTGATGAGTTTTGTTTAAAATAAATGCAATTTGGATTTATGTAGCACCTGCAGCAACAGGTTACGTGCATAGAGAAATACGAATAACATGAAGATATGAGAAAAAGCAACAACAGAAAAGAAAAAAAGGAAAAAGAGGTTGAGGATTTTAGACTAGACAAAGAAAATGGCTACATCTATAGGAACTGCAAGAAAATGATGCTCGCAGTCGCAGCATTGGTTGATTGCCAGGTGGTTTTTGGAAATTGCAGTGAAAGAACACAACAGTTAGCACAAGAATTGAGAGCAACAATTATCATTGCAATAAAACAGGCCCAGAACATTGTTTTTGTTTTAAATGTTTTGACGAAGTTTGGAAGACTAAGACGTCAAATGATTTTTTTGGGGGGGTTTCTATTTTTGTATTGGAGGTATGATAAGTGTCTTAGTTTCTTTGTACAGAGGAACAAGCTTCTCTGGCTGCGTGCCTCCTTCAGTGTTCTTCACTCAAAACATCTTCGGTCTGACCCTGAGGCAAGCCGGCTGGTAATTGGTCCGTCTGGCGTCTAACTGCTTCTCCTATTGGGCGGAGGTGACCCCCCGTGACCTCACGATTGGCTGATCGTTTCAACATGTGACCCAGGAAACGCGATCCGTTACCGCGGTTACCTGACCTCGCCTCAAGGTCGACTTCTTTCTGGAAGTCACCGGTGAAAGGTCACCGGCGATGAAAGCTGATTGGCTGTTGTGGTTTTTCGATGCTTTAGCTGCGGTTGCCTCCGGGTGTAAGAGCCGAGCAATTAAACATGCACACACACACACACACACACACACACACACACACACACACGTAAACACACACACAAAGCTTCACATGCATGGAGTCATGTCTTACACGACTTACCATGCACACTTTAAAACAGGGGCAGGAGTTGAAAGTAATTGTAAATCAGAGAGATATGAAGGAAAGATGGTGAGTAGTCTGGTAAACAGATGGCCTATCACATACATACACACACACACACACACACACACACATACAGTACACATATACACATGTACACACCGTGCCGTATGGCTGCTTCATCTGCCTAGTGGGAAAAATTAAGATTCTCTGCATCACACTCTATATAAACACACATCGGTACAAAGTGACAATCAATAAATGGTCTCACACACAAACACGTTGCACACACACACACACACATGGCCACACACACACACACATGGCCACACACACACACACACACACACACACACACATGGCCACACACACATATGCAGAGCTTATTTCATGTCAATAAAGCTGCATAAGATCCATGATGCTGCTGAGGAGAGGAAACTTTTAGGGAAATCTGAAAAAGCAACGGGCGATTTAACTTTGCAGACAAAATAAGAGAGAATAAAAAGAAATTAGAATATAGACGGAGAGAGAGACAGAGACAGGAAAAAAAAGAGAAAGAAAGAGAGACACATATAAAAAGAGAGACAGAGAGAAAGGTGGACTTTTAAAACCAGATTGTAAAGTATTGATCCACTCCTAAGTGGATCACACATATACTGATACACGCATGCAGATACACACATGTACATACACACTTATACAAACACACAGGGAGCCCACTGAGAGAAGAGGAGCTGGGGAGAAAGAGATCTCATCTCATAAGGGGAAGAATGAAGCAATAATTCAGTGGTATTGAACTGCTGGCTGGCCAGAGAATCGATCTCACCACACCTCCTCTCCTCTTCTCCTCCTCCCCCTCTCCTTCTTCTTCTTCTTCTTCTCCTTTTACATCAGCACTCTTCGTCCTTTCACCCACACAGTTTCACTTGTTTTTTTCTCCCTTTACCCCCCCCCCCCATCCTCTCTTTTGTTTAAACATTGCCAAATGATAACAAGAAAAACACCACCCTTGGATAATAAATCCTAGACATGCAGCTTCAACACAGACAATATTTTTCTCTATTTCACGGTGCCTCCTCCACTCCCCCCCCCCCCCCCTCCCTTTTTTTTTTTTTTTTTTTTTCTGTGTCCCTCCTCTCCTGGCGTTTTTATTGTGAAACAGGAGTGGAGCTTCTGTCCTCATGAAACTTCTATGAGTATTGATCGGCAGGCAGCTCTGGACTCGGAGAGGAAGAGCGAGGCTGGAGGAGAAGTGATGGAAGAATGGATGGATGGATGGATGGATGGATGGATGGATAAAAGTGGCATAAGGTGTAGTTAAGAAAGAGGGGGAAGGAGGCTGAGCAGAACAGAGGGAGAAGGGAGGAGGGGGGTGCAGTAAAGGAGAGCAGGAGGGATTCACACTGAGATGCTTTCATGGGCAGCAGGGTGGCAGAATGAATCGAGATGAAACGAGTTCAGGCCTCAGTGTCACCAAATCATCTGCTGAAGTGTCCCTGTTTGTTGTTTTCAAACATTTGAGAGTGCAGCCGGGATACATGAAAATATATCTATGGACTTTTAAAGCTTTGTAAGGATTTACAGAAAATGCTGGAAAATAGTAAATAATAAGATTATTCTGTGTATTTGATTGAGACTCCATACCACATGTTGAGGTGCTCTTTATGTGTCTCAACTTGGAAAACAAGTTATCTCCTTCGAAATTTGTGACTGGAAAGGGTTTTCTGTAAAGTGTGATGTCCTGGAGACTTAGTGGTTTAGGACAAATACCATGTGACCCCTGAAATGACAGCATCGGTCATACAGTCAAACCTTTGTGTACGTGTTCTTGACAAAGACCTCCTCTGGCCTTGTGGGTAATAACCATTGTCTCTGAGAAGCAAAAGCAGAAGTAACATGTCTCCTACTAATAGTCAGTGTTGGTTTTATTTTCACCACGACCACCATGGTTGCACGCTTTGTGATTTAAGCATTTTTATCCACACTTGCAGCGCAGCCCTAGAGACGGCAAAGTCAGCCAGTCGGTTGGCTGGTCTATAACCACTTAAATCCAAATATATTAGTAACTCTATGATGGATTGCCCTGTGATTCGGTGCAGACATCCATGGTTCCAAGATCCTGTGTCTTACTTACTTTGGTGAGTCCCTAACTTTTCCTTCTGGCACCACCAGCAGGTTGACATTTGGTACTACTGGGAGGATTGCCATGAAATTTGCCACAGACATTCATGTCCCCCACAGGACTCACAATCACTTTGGCTTAACTTAACTCTTCATTATCTGACAACAGAAACAGAAAAACACATAAATGATCAGCTTTACTGGATGTGATAAAATACTGTATATGTGAGAGTAGGAGAGAAGCAAACAGATAAAGGGCTGCCACGGGGCAGAACACAAATATGACATGATCTCGTCATGAATAAACTATTTAGTGTATCTAGCAACATTTAGCGACTTTCCAAGGGGGTTTTAGCAACTTTCTATTGAAAGTAGTTGGCAACACTGAGCATGTACACTGTAGCCCATAGTACTGCTGAGCCAAAGTAGGGTCGCTTGCATGGTTGTCATCTGTTAGTCTTTTTACTATATACGTAGCATGGCATATAGACAGTTAAATGCACCACATTACTTTTAACCGTAGTCTTACTCTTCAGCACCATGGACAGCTGATGTTAAGAAGCTTTGTGTAAAAATTAAAGAGCATCTGTAGAAACAGCCTTAACTTGAAACAAGACCCTGCTCTCCCTGTTCTGTGGTTTAGGTTGGATGACTTGTTGTTGAGGTGGTTGTTGCCTCCTTTGGGAGTTTCCTAGCAGACGTCCAACAACCGGAGGCTCATGAGCACTGGCTCGGCCTGGTTCATCTTCCAAGGGGCCAAGCGTCCCAACATTTACAACTATCTCGGAGTGTGGCCTAGTACGTAAACTAAAGAAAGTCCGGGTACTTATAAACCACTTAGATATAATCATATGCTGTATCAATCATCATCACATGCTGTGCTGGAGGGGACGTTTCTTTATGTTATATTGAACATTTTCCACCAATCCTTTTATGATCTACACAGTTTCCTATGATGATGATTGATACAGCATGTGATTATATGTATCAAGTGGTTTATAAGTATGCAGGCTTTCTTTAGTTTACACACTAGGCCCCACTCTTAAATGGGTGTATATGTTGGAAGATGAACCAGGCCGAGTGGGCCAGTGCTCATGAGCCTCCGGTTGTTGGTCTCCTGCTGAGAAACTCCCAAAGGAGGAAACAACTACTTGATACCTATAATCATACGCTATATCAATCATCATCATATACTGAGCTGGAGGGGATGTTTCTTTATGAAATACTGAACATTTTCCACCCATTCTTTTATGATCCACACAGTTTTATGCACAACGACAATTCCTTTTCAACTGTGTTAGTGTTTTCAGTTTCCTGTCTGAGCGCACATCTCAAAAACCTGTGTGCGAGGCTGGAGACAAGTGTGTTTGTTGTTTGCGGGAGTCAGTGTAACCAGTGTTTCTATGATGAGTGAACCTCGGCTGGTGTTACCGATGCCTTTTTACAACTAATGTGCAATCAATTGTGTGTCTTTTTTCTGCGCTGATACTATTTCTGTGTCATCACAGAAAGAAACCACTAAAGAATTCATTTGAGAAACCTGACCTATTGGCTTCAAAGTACACGCGCGCACACACACACACACACACACACACACATACACTTGGAGACACGCACTCTTTATATTAGCCTAAACACACAATCATCCACACACCTTTCAACAATTTAAGAAACACATTTGTTCTATTAATAAAGGGTCGGTTGGAGACACTTTAGGCCCGAGGTATCGAAACCACTCCAAGTCATTCTGTTGAATGCATGTCTCTGTGCGTGTGTGTGCGTGTGTGTGCGTGTGTGTGCGTGTGTGTGCGTGTGTGTGCGTCCTTGTGTGTGTGTGCGTCCTTGTGTGTGTGTGCATGTGTGTGTGTGTGTTAGCAGAGTTGGCATCGGTTGAATGTCTCCAGAGATGTAAAGAGAGTGTGGATCTGACACTGGCAGTTAATTCTGACAGTTGATATCCCATCGACTGTTAGGCAGCTGTTTTTGTGCAGTTTTGTTTTTCTCAACCATAACTGATTTCTTTTTCTTTTTTTTTTGTTTTTTTTTTTTTTTGGATGGTTCAACACATGCTTCCCTCACCTCTCCTCTCCTGTCACCTGATCTTTATTCTTTTACTCTTTCTCTCTCTCAATCAATCCACTGCTTCTCTTCTCCTTGACCTCACCTCCTTGCACGCCAGCCATACTGATGTAATTATCACATGTGAATCATAAAATCATAATTTATCCAGAGTTTTAAAAAGTTTAAAAAGGTTTCTTTGGAGCAGGGGGTAGTTTTGTTCATGACAGTTTAACATCTGGTATTTTTACAGCACACAATTTATGAAGTTATGTTGCTAACAAATTGAGAGGTTTAGGGCAAAACAGAAACCAGAAAATTGGGTGCAATGTGATAATAAAACAGACATACATATAAAAAAAACACACACATGTGCAAAAAGAAAGTAAAAAAAAAACAACACATAAGACGTTCAGCTGCAAGTAATTTATCAGTGCTGGATGTGGAAAGTACCAAATATCACTCCAGCTGCACAATTGGACATCAGACACACACATGCACACACACCCTCTGCACCCCACACCTACAATCCCGTCTTCTAGCACAGCCTGTCTTCCTCTTTCTTTCTGTCTTTATCTTTCTACTTCTCTTATTCCTCCCTCCACCTGTCTCACACACACACGCACACACACACACACACACATTCAATAACTTTAGGTTCAACAATGGGGTGAAGACACATGTTCAGGGCCATATAAATAAACACACATGCAGACATGCACGCACATCATACTTGAAGCCATCATCCTGACTGACGGAGCTTTCAGAGCTACAGTTGATTGACATGTTGATTGGATAAAGAGTGTAGAAGAAGAGAATTGCAACATTAAAGTGAACTCTAAGCGTTTTTTAAAACCTTTTAGATTATACCTGCAGTGTTATTATCATACAGATGCTTTTGACACCATTAGTTACTCCACCAGGTCTATCCATCTCTGAACACGTTCATGTTGCATTAAACCGCGTGTCTGCGCTCCGTCACAGGGCTGCTACCACTGATCCCAACAGAAAAACAACAGTTCATCATTTCACCCATATTATTTCCTCTTTTACCTTCACTGGTAATTAGTAGCGCTGTACCCGAATCAGAATCTCTGAGTTAGTCAGTTAGTGATGTTTTTCTTAAATAACCCTTTACCCCAACAATGAAACCTGTACTACTCACTGCTGCTGCTCAGGTCCAGTCCAGAGCATGCAGCTCTCTCAGTGTCAATCACACTGGACAGCAGAGGAGGAGGCTGTACCAGCTTCCGGTTACAAAGACTACTTTGCTGAATGTAGCATCGGTGCTGAAAGCATCAGACCAGCAAGATTTTAGCCTGCCATGCTACTGTGCTGAGTCGCTTTGTGTTCAGTAACACAGCCAAAAACCACAAAATAAAGCACAACTCTTGAGTGGTGGCTTCTTGACTGATTGTTCGAATGATCAGTTAGCATGAAGATTTTTATTTTGTTAATCATGCAGATAGTTTTTTATCTGTTTAATCAAGTTTGAGCTCCCGCTCTGGTATTTCTGCTGCCACTCTACAACAATGAGGGTGACAGAAGTTTTGTTTGTCCAACTTGAAAAACTGAGAAAACCTGTTTTCCTTTTGCCTACAACGCTTCAGCTGCTCAGGATGAACCACTGCTAATAATCAACTGCTAATAAACTGCTAATGTTTTAAATAATTTGAGCAGCGTAAAAGAAATTTTCTTCACCTCCACTGTGTTTTGTGAACTGATCCTTTAACTGGTAGCCGGAAAACATGCTATGTAATTGTTGGCCACCCAAGCGGCTGCCCTCAATCCTCAATGGGTCTTTGAATTATGTTTTGGATTAATGCTGAAATTTAAGCCTTCTTAATATATTTAGTCATGTGGGTTTCCTCTCAATTCACTGGTGATTTTTAAAGCTTTAAATATAAATGTAATCAATACTGCGATAATGCTGGACTAATGTGAAGAAAGGAGGAGTCAAGTATTGGGGGATGAATTATAAATGGGTCCATCTGGAATGGAATATCTTTACATTCAAAAGAACTAGAGCTTAGATGCTAATCAGCTGAAATAAAGTAAATCCACTGATTTTCACAGTGGCAGCTTCCTGCACCGTTGGAGACGTTTCAGTGCCGCGATTGAAGAGAATCCCTCCACAGAAGTTGTTGAGAGATGCGTTTTCCTCGCTTACAGTTTCCAAATTTTGAACTGCCGACCTCTCATTCACAAGCCCGCCTCTCTAACCTCCGGTCGTCTGTCGGTTCTCAGAGATCACGCTGAGCAGGTTCGTCTTTTCCCAACCTAGAGAAGCCTAGGAAATGTCACAAAACAGGATGTCATCCTCTCTCCTCTCCAGTCAACCCCATCCATACCCCCCTCGCTGACTGGCACAGATGTTGAGACTCTGCGTCTGTTGTCATGCATGCGAGCTCAGAGTGAACACAAATAGCATTAAGGTGCAACGTGTAACAGTTTAATACTCATAATCTGCTACCACATTCTTATTGAAACAAGGATACTGAAGCTTTAAAACAAGAGCTGACTCAGAAATATACCAGATGAAAGTGATAACGCTCAGAGTATGGTGTGGTGAAGGAAGCCCTTAGTGTCCTTGGTTGATTATGTAGTGTCATCACAACATGCATGTACACAATCACTAGGCCTTATGTTATTTAGCGTCATAGAAGTCTGCTAAATTAGATGTGAAATCCCACAGGGAAGGCTGCATTTTTTTTTCAATACGCTAGGAAGTAAGAGTCAGCTCTCTTTTTTTCCCATCAAGCCTCACTGGTCAGTCCCCATTTGCCCCTGTAATGTATTTTACATTTTATAACACCATTGGGATTTTGCTGGAAATCAGGAGGATTGCTTTACACCATTAAAGAGGTTAAGGGTGCAAAAACAAAGCAGATGGTGGAAACAAAGAGAAGCCTGGTGGAAAATCTTAGCATACATGTTTATCCTTCACTGGAGCAAAAATGAAGGAGTGGCGAATAAGCCACAGCATCCTTTTTGTGACAGGAATCAACTGAGATTGTGGAAAATGTCTTCAAATGTGGCTATAACCAATATTTATTTTTATTAAAATGGATTATGTGGCTACTTGGATGTGAGAGGGGTTCCACGTGGAGTTTAACTCGACTCTGCAGTTCTCCTCAGCTCCACAGAGCTTTATAGTGTCTTTCAGCTCATTGTTTTTGGTTCACTGCCTTTAATCTGTGTCGTTTCCAGATGCAGCGAGCAGCTGTTTCTAGCAACCAAAAAAAAAAGAAAAAAAAAAGCTCTAAATATGCTGCCTGCCCAGCACAAAATGGCACACAGATGAATTTAGAGACCAGCTGGTGAACAAAGTGAAGCCTTTGGCAGCTAAAGAGGCAGGTACAAGCTTTTCTGTCACGAGTGGGTGGAGACCAAAATAGAGCCAAAATGAGAACGAATATTAGACTTACGCTTGGATGGAGACCAAACAGGACTGCAAATGAATGCTAATGTTTCTGTTGGGTGTGTTAAGAGGAAACTGTTTGCTAACAAGTTCGCGACATAAAAGTGATTATATTTCAGAGTTGTGTTTACAGCTTGTTTCTGCTGCCCCCATGTGGTCAGTAAATCAGCTGGTGCAGGTTTTTTTTAACTCGATAGATAGAGTTATCAATTGCTTGTGATAGTTACACTTAAGTATCACAATACACATATAGCATATTAAATACTGTATACTAAATTACACAGTTTATAGTCTTTCTCTGTTACACCTTATTCAGGTTGTTGTCAGTGCTTCAGTCTACTCTGTTGTTTTCCACATAACTAAATTGGAAAACTCAGTAAGTTCAAAGTCCTTGGTGTGATTTGGTACATTAGACATTGAGGGATTGGTTTGAAGTGTAAATAATAAACTACCAGTTAGTAGCGATGGCAGGAGGGTGGCTTGCTTTGCTTGGACTTTTCAGTTAGACCCACAGTTGCAGCGTCTTTTTTTTAGTCATTCCTCCTCTTTCTGTTTCTGTCTTCTGCAGCACTGAATGAACCAACCATCGACTACGGTTTCCAGAGGCTTCAGAAGGTCATCCCTCGGCACCCCGGGGACCCCGAGAGGCTGCCAAAGGTACCACAATAATTAACATGCACCTTATACACATTTATCCGATGCTTGAACTGGACAGTGGACCTGGAATGAGTGACGCTCTGGACGGACACTGTATCGCTTACAGAGATCAAACCTGCAGCTTCTCAGTTATATGGAGCCGCACCGAGCTGCTCCGCTGTCAAAGAACAGACACGCAGGAATACACACGCATAGATTCAAAAACACTAAGAACAAAATAATTGTATTTATGTTTTATTTGTTTGTTTTCTGCGTGTTATTTTTATATTTCGTAGCAGAATATGTGTTTTCAAATCTCCTGTGGGTTGTGTCTTTACCTCTTCATGAACTCTGTGTGTGTGAGCTGCTTAACCCCCGTTTGCAGGGTGAGTGTTTGAATCTTCTCCAAGATCAGAAAGTCAGATCTGATTATTTGTTTATCAGCTGGAGATCAAGCAGAGTGTTTAAAGGATCAGCAGATGTAAACAATTAGCTCCAAACGATGAGCTCGGCTTTGATACCAGACGCTGTCATGTTGATCTGTATGTAAGTGTGTGTGTGTGTGTGTGTGCGTGTGTGCGTGCATGCATGCATGCGTGCGTGCGTGAGTGCGTCTGTGAGCTTCCTGCACTGACCTGATTCAACTTGAAACTTTCCAATCTGGGTGGGCGGGGTCATGACCTTTCAAGCAGCTGCTGTTGATTGGCTCTCCATCCCCACTGGAGCTGATCCAGGATTGGCTGCTTTTGCTGTGACATCATCAAGGCATGGGCGCTGGTCATGATGTGATGATGTGGTGATGCTGCGATGTCATCACAGCCGTGCCGACACCCCGGCTCCTGCACATGTGTGAGCAATCATTAGCGATGTAGTGTGCACTATCACCGTGGGAACATACTAAGTGCATCACACACACTCCACACCTCAAATGTGGGTGAAGTTTGTGGATTCATAGTCATAAACATTTATCGCTTTCACTTGTTTACAGTGCACGCTGCTGCACGTTATAGTGTTTTTAGCCTCGGGCAATAATGAGCTGATTACTGTTTAAATGCTGGTATTAAAAATCACAGTCGAGGGTCATGTGACTGATGAAGGAAGCTGATGGTACATTTGCTGGTAACACGTGGACATGTGGGTACAGCTACAAGATATATTTGGTTTAAAAGATGGTTTGTGGGTTCACTATAATGAGGAAAATGAGGTGTTTTAGAAGGGTACAACATTTACTGTTTAAAGTTACACTGTGGTTAGAAACTGTTACAGATGGTTACAACAAGGCATAAGGTTATAACTCATTATTTTAGCAAATTAGGTAAGAAACAGTTTATTGCTGTAGTGTGGTCAAATCCAGGACAGCATCCAAGGAATTATGTCCACATTGGCCGATTCTGCAGCTCAAGGTTTACGACCGTTGCCAATGCCAACGCAGGAAGTGGTGTGCCTTAGGGCAGCAACTAACGACTATTTTCAGCTAATCGGAGAATTGTTCTCACAGTTGATTTATTAACTTTTGCTCTATAAACATGAGAAAACTGTGAAAAATGCAAATCACAGTTTCCTGATACGACCAAATGTTTTGTTCTGACAATCCAAAACCCAAGAGACATTCAGTTTATTATAATGTTAACACACGGAAAGGCAGCAAATCAAATGTTAGGGATTTCTGTTTGAAAAATGACTTAATTGATTGATTGATTGATTGATTGACTGATTGATCGATTGATTACAAAAATGATTTCCTATTAATTGCAGCTTAAGTTTGTCTTCTGGACCACTGCAGTAACACTATGATTTCATCATAGTTTTGCCCAGTTGAGGGGAGGGAGATATCTAAAGTCGACGTACTGTAACGTTTTCGGACACAGTTGAGGTTTTTAAAAGCTCCATCATCTCATCCATGTCGTTCCATGCTTTTAACCAAGCCAGTATTCAAGCTAAATTTTTTCTTGTATTAAAAGCTTTTCTCAGTGACCATGTCTGTTGCATTTAGAGCAACTTCCAATAACGACAATAAGTGCTGCAGAAAAATCAGTGCAGGAAATGATGTTATCCAGTTTCCCAAAGTGTGTGATACCATAAGTGATGTTAGTTCCAGCTTCTGGTAAAGGCTGAGTCAGAGCGGCAAAAAGGATTGGGTCAGCTTTTCATACATAAACACACATACACATATGAGCAGTCATACGTGCACACAAACAAACACAATTTGTGAGGTTTGAAGAGGATGGCATTCACCTTGCTAATACAGAATATTTAATGCTTCTGCCTTTTCCTCTTTGGATTTCCTCTGAAATGTAGAGGTAAAATAAAGCTGTACCTCCTCTCCACACTTCTTTTTAGATTTATTTACACAACAGATCAATCTAATTGATCAGTTCTGCATTTTGAGCTGTCAGGTCCCGTGAAGCATGCTGGGGGTGTGGAAAAGGAAGAGGTTGCCACTTGACTAGTTAATATTTCTTGGTTCATTCTTTACTTAAATAATAATTATTACATTTTTGCACTACACGTCACTACAGACACTATGCATTCATTATAGCTAAAATTTCCAATATGGCATTTAAACAGTGATTTTCACAGTTGGCATTTAACATTTTAAAAGTGGCAAATTTAAGGGGGAAAAAATGAAAAATCTATCAGAGCATCAGCCAACACATTTTCTTTTGTGGCTTAAGCTTGTCAGGAGAAATAAAACAAATGAGCATATTACTTGTATTAAATGGGTCCATAAATACCTTAAGAACCAAGTACTGATATCACTTTTGACCCTTATCCACTATAAAGCACTTTTCTGGGCCTGTTTTATTTGGTAATTTATTTTTTTCCTTCTCGTGGATAAGCAGTCAAGCTTATTATATGCAACATGATGTCACACGAGATACTTTCAGGCAAAGCTACAATGAGAACTATCAAGCTGCTGCAGACAAAACCAGATAAGCTGGATTCATTGATCAGGTATCAGATCCAAGCAGAGGATATCAGAGAAGTTCATCACAGCCAAACACGGGGTGACTTCCAGAGCTTTTCCCTCATGACACGATCAAAACCACGATCCATAAAATCAGGCACTTGCCACAGTCACAGACCACAAGATGGAAAAATCTTATAATAGTTAAATATTGGGGGGAGACCACATCACCTGAGAAACTACAAAAGACAATCACTATTACCCCCTCTCGTCACTGTGCCTTGCATTTCTTTGCCCCCAACCCTCCACGCAAAAAAAAAAAAGAGAGATGACTAACAGTTTTGAAGAGGACACGACCCTGAGTCAGACTGTGTCTTCCTTTTGCTGCTGCGTAATACCACTGATGCTCTCTCTTTAGAACAGGGTTCCTCTCTCTCACATTCTTATCTGGTCGTGTGTGTGTGTGTGTGTGTGTGTGTGCGTGTGTGCGCGCGCACGCACGCACGCACGCACGCACGCACATCGCTGGGTAATTCATCATTGTGTAGACTAGTGGTTAATCGAACCCTGAGACTTTATTACTGCTGCCCCCCGTGTGTGTGTGTGAGAGAGACAGAGAGAGAGAGACAGAGAGATTGTACATGTATTTGTCTTATCTGTGTGTATTTGGACTCTGGATGCAAAAAATTCTTCTTGTGTTTGTCTTGTGAGAGGAGGTTACAGTGTGTGTGTGTGTGTGTGTGTGTGTGTGTGTGTGTGTGTGTGTGTGTGTGTGTGTGTGTGTGTGTGTGTGTGTGTGTGTGTGTGTGTGTGTGTGAGACAGAATATTCTGGGTGTTTTTGTTGGCGGCACACACACACACTTGCGTGCTCCTTGCGAGTATCGATCAGCCCTTTTATTGAAGTTATAAGAGTTTGTTGCCAGCACTATAAAGAAGGCAGACAGACAGACTGACAGACGGGGCAGTGGAGTGTATGAGAGGATTACCAGCGGACAGCCGATTCAATAATTGTTCAGTGAACATTCAGGGGATTTTGCTGGCCACACACACACACACACACCAGTCTTCAGCTGCCAGTTTGTGTCGCAGTGATCTCTTCAGCATCCATCCATATGTGCACGTACAGTAAGTGTATAAAGTCATACACACAGTGACGCCTGCCGACTGTTCTCACTGTCCTGTTTAAAACAAGTGAGGAACTCTGAAGTTCCACTGAACAGTGTGAGACTGTTGCTTTAGTTGTGTAATAAGGGACTTTTCCAATGTGTTTTTCTCTTTTTTAATTTTTTATTATTTTTTTCTTAGCTTGGGTGGACTCAGGAGTCCAGCTGTTTCATCTCCCACTTAGACACCTGGAGCTTCTCAGTACAATCACAAGTGATAAGAATTAATGTTTGTTCAGAATTGAAGAATCTTGATTAAAACCTTTAGTATCTTTAAGAATCTGAAACTTTTTAATAATCAATAACTTTGCTATAAAGCAGTTTTATTGCTCTGATCAACAAATCACCAGTGAGGCTCAGTCTGCCTGTAACTCAGAGAGGAAGGAGCGGAGATGCCTCGGTGGACACACAAGAAATCAATCGACTCCCTTGGCTTGTAGTGTCGTCTTCACTGCAGCAGAAAATGGTGGAAGAAAAACAAAAGCAGTAAAAGACAGTAAGGGTCATCTTAAGTTTTACATTTGAGCACTCAATAAATATGAGCCAATGTGTCGGCACAAATTGTATTTTTTAGATCAAGCGGCGGGCAGTTCCTGCCAATATGCTGAGCATCCTCTATTGTTGTTCAAGGCCCTTGTGACCGTTAGAAAAGAGAATATCTGAAAAGCAATGCACAGGTTCAGTACTGGTGTACTGTATATTGTTTAAAACAATATTCATGCACTAGATAGATAGATAGATAGATAGATAGATAGGTAGATAGGTAGATAGGTAGATAGATAGGTAGATAGATCAGTGTGTGTCCGCCCCGTTAGACTGGTGACTTCCTGTGTGAGTCACTCAGCTGACATAGCTATGCGACTCATTTTGATGTCATGTATCACACTGAGGTCATGTCATCAGCATCACCAGTATGAGTAATCCCAGTGATGCATGAACACACAGGCATGAAGCCATGAAACTCTCTCTATACTCAATACAGTCACATCACCGGTGAGAAGAGATGAGATGTGAAACCACACATCCTAACACTATCTCACAACGTACTGGTAAGAGAAGATGTCCCACAGATGGTGTGTGTGTGTGTGTGTGTGTGTGTGTCAATACTTTTATGTATGTGTGAGTGATTGTGCCCCACATCCCCCTGAGCCCTCATGTAAAGTATGACATCATCCCTGTGCAAGGTGTGACCCTGCATGTACGGCATCCCTAATGGGACATTAGAAGCGGATCAAGCGGCTAATGTACCAGCATTAGGGAGGAATAAGTCATGTGTGTGTCATGTCTGTGCTGGCCTGGCACACGCACGTTACACACACATCTGACCCCACAGATACTCGGCTCAGCGTTTCCTGGTCCTAATGCATGAAACATGTGTGTGTCAGCGTGTCTGTGTGTGTGTGTGTGTGTGTGTGTGTGTGTGTGTGCGTAATGTATGGTTATCACATTAGGGATGGTCATAACTCAGACAGTAAAAGCACCTAGACACCTCCTGTTATTCTTTACCTCTGCCAATAGATCTGTCATTTCTTTCACTCATCCCCTCCTCTCTGTCTGACTGTCTGCATATTTAACTGGAACAGACAAGAATAGATGATACTAAATATTTAAAAAAAAAAAAAAAAAGGAAAAAACATCTTGAGGATGACTCAAATAAACTCAATCAAGGACTTGAATCTTGAAAAATGTTTTTAAAGACTGACAAGGCATGGAAGTGAAATGACAGACAAGTGCTCGTCATATATTCCATAAATATTTGACAACAGATAAAGACGATGTAGGACAATCACATGAATCAAGCCAGATATTAGAGATGAAAGCTTTAAAATCAGGTTTTATTGCAGCAATTACAAGAATCAAATAAAAATGGCAGGAGTCTGTGATTAAAAAAGAAACACTTCAGTGTCAGTTTCTGTCACACTACTCAAAACCCAGAGAGCAGTTGATTGATTGGCATGTCAAAAACATCTTGGCACCTAAGGTTAAAAACTGGACTAGTTTTGACAGAATAAGATTGTTTCCTCTGAAAGTCCACTGAACTTACTTATGAAGCAAACTTTACAACGAAGACTTTGACATGTAGGTTAAAGTTCTGGAAAAAACAATGTAGTAGGCGGACCTGCAGTATTCTGTCAAACCACTTTTTCCAAGGTCAAGAATGAAGTTTTCCCCCCAGGACTAAATTTGGCGGAACAGTTCAAGTATTTTAGACATGTAGTGCAGTTACACTCAGTCACTTCATGTATCATGGGCAGATCATACAGCTGTCCGATCTCAGCAAATACTAAGTAGGACTTTACCCAAGAAGTATTCAAGACGGACGGAAATCTGATTGTTGAAAATCACCTCAGGAGGTGGTTTGATTCGCACTCTAGCCACATGTTGAAAAGATGTAAAAACATCCGACTCTCTCTCAAGACTTTACTCCTCTGGACTGGGGCTACGTTAGTCATTGGAAATATCCTTTACAGGATCTGTCTCCTAACCCTTGTAGTAGTAATTTACAATTTAAATTTGTAGCTTTTATCTGATTCCAGATCAGTTCGACCACTAAACGACCTGTGTGTGAGAACCTGAGGCCGATAAAAACTCAATATGAAACTATTGACAATTGAAATGTGCGTGAAACACCTTCACTTTTCAACCAAATTTATCCCAGTTTTAGACATATTGACACCTTTTGACACTCAAATCATCATATCAAGGAAACACACATTTCTGCAGTATCATGGCACAAACTCAGTTCAAGGGTTCGAACTGGTGCCTGACAGATGTATTTTCCTCTCATTTTCACAAAAAAAACAAACAAAAAAAACAAACAAACATGAAAACAGCTTTAATTTTGGCGCCATAATCAGATGTATTTTCACTGTCGCTGCAGGCTGTCCTACTGACACAAGTTCAAGCCCTCAGGATGTCGGAGCCCGGATTATATTAGACTTTTTAAATCAGTTTTGAAACAAGGTCTACAACAACACTTTTAGTCTCATTCATATCAACACAATGCAGCTGGGAGCGTCAATCATTTGTGTTAAGCAGGAGGTAATCTGACGAACAATGCTTTCTTATTTACAGATGCAACCTGAGAGAGATTAATAAGGCGATGTGAGTAGCTGTGTGTCCAAATATGAAAGACGTAAATAGGCAAAGTATTGGAGGTGCATCGATCTCAGCCGTCCGAGGCTCTGAGTGATGGAGAGTAAGAAGCCTGCAGACCTGATAATGATGATGTTACCAGAGGATCATATTTCCTTCCCGTTTATCAGCTACTGCCTTACTGGAACTGCTCGAACATTCAGGATCAGGTTTCTGTGAGTGAGTGTTAGTGTGTGTGTGTGTGTGTGTCTGCACGTGTGCGTGTGTGTGTGTGTGTGCGTGTGCGTGAGCTGCTCAGCTCACCAGTCTAATAATGAGAGGTTAACAGAGAGCCAGCATGGCCGTAATAATGTGTAAAGGATTGAATTTAGCACCATGGACAGGCACACTAAAACTGCTGACTGGCTCTGTGACCTCACATATCCTCACACACACACACACACACACACACACACACACACTGATGGAGAAGCAATATGTTCCACCAGGCACAAGCTCACAGGAGAGCACACATGCAGCCAACCATAAGTGTGTGTGTGCGTGTGTGTGAGTGTGTGTGTAGTGCAGGTTAATACTGTGAAGCACAGAGTAATTTTCTCTCTGTCGCCGGGCGGCCTCACGCTGTGGAAACGACAACACATTAACTGTTAAACAAGACACCTTAGACCCCGGGGTGGGAGGCGAGTGAAAGAGGGAGAGAGCGAGAGAGTGGGCGGGTGAGGAAGAGAGGAGAAACAATAAAGAGACTGAAAAAAAAAAAAGGAATTGTATAGATGTTAGTGTGTGGGGAAAATAAGAAGAAAGGAGGCAAAGCCGGAGGAAGGGAGTGGTGGAGCGAATGGTGAAAATGAACCGGGAAAGCAGCATGGAGAATGGAGAGAGATGAAGAAATTTAGGAAGAAGATAAAATCATGAAATTCAAGAATGATTAATGACATCCTCCATCATGAGAGATGAAAATGTGAGAACTGTGGGACAAATCCACTTCTTCTAGTCACAAACTAGAAGAACTTTTTACACAAAAAAACTGCAGTGTTGCCCTTTGAAGGAATGTCTGGACTGTGACAACAACAGAGCAGCTCCAGACCAAAACTGCCCACATGGGATCAGTGTGGTCTGACGTGAAGAGCGATGCGCAGCAGAGGAGCCTACTGTGCACTTTAGATTTACTTTGGAGTATATTTTAAATACCTGTCACTTCAAGATGTCATTTAGACGCATAAAAGCACTTGACTTGACAGCAGATTATTTGCCTTTAAAAGGAGTGAAGAGCAATTTGTTTATCATGAATAGATGGTGAAATGGATGTTGGTTGATGGTGTGTGTGTGTGTGTGTGTGTGTGTGGGGGGGGGGGGGGGGTGACGAGAAAGAGGCGGCATTTTTTTTTTTAAATAACTTTTATCTGTTTTTTGCAATCTGCCTCCATGTGTGTCTCCGTGTGCATCTAAAAGCTTCATCTAATTTATTGGTGGATTATAATTTAGATGTTTTTTTTTTGTTTTTTTTTTTACAAGACCTTCAAGAAGACAGAAGAAGAAAAAGTAGAAGAAAGCTACATGTGTTTTCTGCACACAAACCTATTTCCTTTCTCTTTTTCTCTCAGGAGGTTATTCTGAAGAGAGCAGCCGACCTGGTGGAAGCCCTCTATGGTTTGCCCCATAATAACCAGGTAAGGAGCAGACGTCCACACTGAAAGAGGAACAAGTGTGAAGACAATACGTCAGCTCTCTCTTTTTTCTTTTTTTTTTTTTAATTGGTAATTATTCTTTTATGTTTTTCTGTTCCTGCAGGAGATCATCCTGAAGCGTGCGGCGGACATCGCAGAAGCTCTCTACAGCGTTCCTCGAGGACACACCCAGCTCTCCGGCTCCACCCACACCGGCATGATGGGGGTCAACTCTTTCACCGGGCAGCTGTCCGTCAACGTCTCTGAACCTTCACAGGCCAATCAGGGTAAGACCTTCGACTGTTTCCCATCATAGTTTGTCATCAAATGCACATCAACACACATTGTTCCAAGACTTGAGTGTACTGTATATTACACAGGTCGCTCAAAGCCAGAGTCGTGACATATTTGCAGGGACATCATTAATGAAAATACGTATACTTTGCAGAGATTACCCAGTGTAATCATGTTTTGAAACACTCACAAACAGAATTTTACATAACATGTTCTTCTTGTGGTGCAATCTTGTCACAGAAAATACATTAATATGGATGTATGGTCGAGTAAACTGGTGTTAAATCTCAGTCAACATGAAACTTGCCAGATTTTGTTTCATGTAAGATCTGTGTCCGCATCACTCTGACTGTCCTGCTCCTCTTTCTCTGTCCTGCAGGTTTTGTGCGCAGCAGCAGCAGTGTGTCTCCTCACGGTTACGTGCCTAGCTCCACGCCTCAGCAGACCAGTTACACCTCAGTCACCAGCACCATGAACGGCTACGCTAACAACGCTGGCATGACCAACCTGGGAGGCTCGCCCACTTTCCTCAACGGCTCTGCCGCCAACTCGCCTTATGCTAGTGAGTGAACATGAACACATTCACCCGACAAACAAACATACAAGGAAATCTTAGATATTGTACCTACACACTGGCAGAAAAAAAAACATTGGTGTGCACATACGCACACTCAAGCACACACACAAAATGTTTGTAGACACAAAGTGAGAGTCTCAGATCTGCTGTGTGGAGATTTCCCCATGGGGCTTTCTGTCTCTGTGTCTTCAAAAACAATCACCAACTCACCGCCCGTACTGCATTTTGTCCTCCGTCCATCTCCTCCCTCCTTCCCTCACTGCCTTTCATCTGACAGCCACAACTCTTTTCTCTCTGTTGGTTAATTGCATCTCTTTTCCATTTAGCAGAAAGCAACAGGGAAAGAGGGAGAGAGAGGGAAGTAAAACTGGATAGAGACGGAGAGATGAAAGATTTTGTTTGTCCGCTGAAGTTTTTGTCACTGATGATGATGATGATGATGATGATGATGCAGGTGGAAGCGGACATAGACGTTTGACTTGGGGAGAGTAGGCTTACGTGGAACCTTCACGTGTCACTTCTCATAAAATACACTTACACACTTAATATAAGACACCACATTGCCAAAAGTATGTGGACACAGAAACATTACACCCATATGTGATTGTGGAACATTTCATTCCTAAACAGAGGGCAATGATCTGCTGCTGTGGCAGCTTCGGAGGTTGAGGTTGGGGCTCTGTGCTTCCACGCCAAACTTTGTTGTGTTAAAACAGAGAAAGACCTCCCCTAAAATGTTGCCATGGCAACATACTGTTATCCAAAATGTGAATGAATGTTGTACTATTAAGATTTACCTTCACTGGAACTAAAGAGCCAAATTCAAGCAATTATTTCTTTCTTTCTTTACAAGCATGTAATGTTTAACCTCTGCTATTTCTCACACATAGTGGAGAATTTCTAATGTAACTGGTGAAATAATAAACCCTTCACCTCTTCATCCCACATCTCTCTTTCTCCTTATTCCTCCACCACTCCAGTTGTCCCATCCAGTCCCACTATGGCCTCCTCCACCTCCCTCCCCTCCAACTGCTCCTCCTCTTCTGGCGTCTTCTCCTTCTCTCCGGCCAATATGGTGTCGGCGGCCGTTAAGCAGAAATCCGCCTTCGCCCCGGTGGTCAGGCCCTCCTCCTCCCCTCCGCCCTCCTGTACCAGCGCCAACGGCAACGGGCTCCAAGGTAATCTACCATGACAACAGCCAGTCAGTCAGAGGATGCTCGGGGGGTGGGGGGGGGGTTTCCATGTAAATGATGCTTATCTGATGAGTTTATTGAAACTACCTGTAACTACAGTCCCTGTTGTGTTTCATATCCTGCTCTCTGAAGTACAGGTAGCTTCACTTTCACAGTGAAAACAGTTCCTACTTACTGACTGCTGAAGTAAAAAAAAAAAACGACTCAATGGGTGAATTAGAAGTGGATGTTACCTGCATAACATGTAGAAATCTGAACGCCACAGTACAAGGAGCTGCTCACTGTTCTCATATAATCCACACAAGTAAAGGTTTCACGTAATATTCAACTCTAAGGCCACGTTAAAACAGACATAAAATAACACAAGCCGTCCAGTTGGGAGAACGGACTTTTCTACGCGCTTGCATGTATGTGACTGACCAATGAAACGCTTCGCTGAGCGTTATTTTGCAGAAAAGTTGTCATGAAATCCTGCAGGTCATGGCCTTCCGCAAACACATGTATGAGTGCATCAACACTGTCTGGAGTTGGAGTCATGACCTTCTTCTCTGACTTCTGTGTGGTTACAATTTGAAACATTTACAACTAAAACCAGTGTGTTGACGTTCGTACATGAGGAGACACAGAACGAACTCTTCATTGTCAACGTCTTGCACTTTGGACGTCCGACTTTTTTCATAGCATTATACAAGAGCATCAGGCTACATTCACATTTACTACTTATTATTGTTTCACTATCATTCTGGAAAAGGTGGTTATTATTACTTAGTAATTACAATGGATTGTGCTTTTAAATTGCTTTTAATTGCTTTTAAATGAACTGTTTCTTCAGTGCTTTTCGTACTGCTTCAACTTTTGGATTAACAGTTTTTTTCCCCTTCTCTTTCCTGTTTTTTCTCTCGACTTTTAACCCTTCCTCTTGTGATTCCTCTGAACTTTCACCCGTCCCTCGTCGTGTCTCTGTCCCTGTCTCTCTGCCTCTCTACCAGATCAGACATTTGTGGACTCTAGCAAGTACTCAACAGCCAGCTCTCTACAAGGCCTGGCCTTCACCTGAAGTATGTTCCTCTACTGTTTCTTCATTCCACTCTGTTAACTAATTACGTTTCCAACTTTCAATGAACTGAACAATTCAGTGAAGTAATAATTGTCATGTTTCACATGTTTCTCATTTTTCTGCATGTCTTTTTCCTCTCTCCCATGTTTGCTCCATCTTACCATCACATCTCCATCCTCTGCCTCGTTAATTTTTCCATCCACCTCTCATCTCAAGCCATTCTGTTGCCTGGTAACTCCTCTCTGGCTTTCTATTGGCTGGGAAAAAAAAGACAGGAAGTTTGATATTTACAGAAACCAAAAAAAAAAAGACATTTGGCACAGTGAATTTATTTCTCAACATTACTGACTTTGTTTAGCTGTGTGTGAATTTACACTTGCATTTCTGTTTGTGTAGAGAGAGAGAGAGAGAGAGAGAGCATGTGCGGGTGTGTGGGAACTCAAAGCTTATCCTCAAAGCAGAGCTCAAATAAACACACGCCACTTACAGACGCACACACACACACTATCCTCTGTCACACACACTCGGTGATCACACACTGGCAGCTTACTAGGGAGCGATCAACAATGACAGCTGTTCGACTCTCTTGACAGTTTATACTGTCGGTATACCTGCCCTACAGGGTGTGTGTGTGTGTGTGTGTGTGTGTGTGTGTGTGTGTGTGTGTGTGTGTGTGTGTGTGTGTGTGTGTGTGTGTGTGTGTGTGTGTGTGTGCATGTGTCTGTGTGCTCGTGAGTGTTTGAGACAAAAAAGAAAAACAGAAAAAACTGGAGGTTCCGCTGAAACAATACATTTTGTTAAGTTTTGTCAAGCTGGTTCTAAAACAACAATTCTTTATTCTCTTTCCATTTTTCACTTCCCATGAAATTAAACCAAATAAAACCATTAATTTAATACTTTAATACTGTGTGTGTGTGTGTGTGTGTGTGTGTGTGTGTGTGTGTGTGTGTGAGGTCGTGTGTGTGTGTGTGTGTGTGTGTGTGTGTGTGTGTGTGTGTGTGTGTGTGTGTGTGTGTCACTTTGGGCTGGGCTCTGCTTCTCACATGTTGACACCCATCCCTTGGGTTTAAATACAACACACGCCATGATGCAATCTGTCAGGCACACATACAAACATACAGTAAAAATGCGCCAACTGTTCCCAAGCTGAGTTGAATGTGTGTTTGTGTGTGAGCTGCATCACTAAGAGCCAACTGAGATGACGTGTCCCCACTCGGTTTTACTGATTTATTCATCTATTGATGTTTAAATGTCGCTGCAGTCACACAGCTGCACAGATGGGAAAACATATTGATGTATTTACGAGTGAATTTTTTTATGACGATGAAAATATTTGGCGAAGTTTAAAAAGTTTTTTCTCTCTCTCTCTTGTCCCCCTCCCTCCTCTCCCTCTCTTTCTCCATCCGACAGCAATCCCTGGAATGATCGTCCCACCCATGTAAAGGTGTGAGTACGTGACTGTGTGTGTGTGTGTGTGTGTGTGCGTGCGACTGGGTGCGAGATGAACCAAGCACACTCACACCGATCCTGGGCGGAGGATTTCGGTGTGAGTCAGACTCCGGTCGGGGATGGAAGCAGCTGTCCCTATCTGAAGGAACAAAACCCAACTCAGGCCCTTTCTAACACAAAAAAACAACTGCAAGAGAACAACTATTTGCAAGGAAATACATTGTTTAGACTTTGTACACCTTGATGCTTTTATAGGAGAATGGCCACGCCTACATTATGACTCTCCACGGACACTGGAAGTGTATTTATTTTGGAGAGAATCCACTTCCTCCCTCGAGTGATTGTTGATTTGTTTTCTTTTTGTGCAACAGTTAACGTGTGATAATCATCTTCTAACTGTATCCAACATGAGGGATTTTCTATTTATGAAGTCTGGTCGTTAATGAAGGAATATAATGTGAAGAATACAATGAGTAAAACCGATGATGATGATGATGAGGATGATGATGATGATGATGATGATGATGATGAGGCTGCAGGATTCCTACAGGGTCAAATCCAGCCGACACAGACAAGCCAAACCACACACACACACACATACACACTCACTTCTCTTGGCCAAATCCTCACACAACAGCACAAACACTTCTGCACTGAACCAATCAGCCTGAAGGATTTAGATGCTTCCCGCCTGCGACTGATGCTGCAGTTTTAGCCATTCAAGAAATCCCAATGTTTACTTTGAGCTTGCTTTATGTACTTTGTGCACTGCTGCTCCTGTGTGCTACATTTTCTAAAAAGTGCAAATCTACCTTTCAGCGAACAGAAAGTGCAGAGAGAAAGAAAAGATTCAGTCATTTAACGAGCCAAAACGAAATTTATTCCCACCGTGCAAGATTCACAGGAGAGATTAGACCTGCTGCAGCGCTAATCCAGGGCAGATTTGATGATAGCTAAATGTAAAAAGGCCATAAACGAATGCAGCTCCTTCCCTACACTGGGGTGTGTGATTACTGGATGCCAACAGTAGCTTTACTGTTCAGGATTTGACCCAACAACTCAATGCCAATGAGTCCGTCCATTGGATCTGTTACTATGATCAGTTTTAAAGTCGCACACAGCCACAGCGACCACTGCAAAAGGGAGAACATGTCTTAAAGACTGCTGCCATTCTGACCTTAATTTTGTTGTGATTTGTTTTCACATCTTTTTGTCTTAACAAACAAATTCTTATTTCTCTATTTTTTTTTTTTTGGTTTGCTGTGATTTTAAATATTTGTTTTAATTTGGATTTTGAATGTGATTATACAGCCAATCAGATTGATTTTGTTTCCTACCCACAGATCTGGTTCAGTTGAACAGTTTGAGTGAGAGAATTAGCCACTGGTGTGTCTTAAATTCTGCGCTGCAAGAACTGTCAAGTCTTTAAATCTTCAACTGAGTCTAAAAATCCTACTTCACTGAGGTACACTTTTTTTTTAAAATCTGCCCTTGCACATATTTTCTTCAGAAGTAAAGATGAAATATGGATTTCCAGTTTTTGTAGCGCAGAGCCAGCAACATGTCTTAAATGCGCAGTGTATGAAATAACGATATAACTTGATGGTTTGTTGTGAAAGTCACTGCTCCCTCAGCCCTGCAGTCTGAGCGTACAGCTCAGTGTGTGTGGTTCAACAGTCTTAATGAATTTAATTTATGTTCTGTTTATTTTTGCCAAAGCCCTTATTTGAGACGTTAATGCCTAAACAGTCTTATGCCAGAGTTTCTCTGCTGTTCATCACATCTTGTCTTGTCACTCAGTCAGAAGCCAATAATGTTATTATTTACAACTGTCAGTGCTGTATGAGGGTGTCATTTTCAGACCTACAGCAGGTAGCGTTCACAAATGGATCTTTGTTTGTCATTCAGGTCGTTGACATTTGCCACAACTAAAAATTATTTGAAAATGAATTTGGATACTTGGCCAGACAGACAACCTAACTAGCATCATGTGCTGACATAGTAAATTTCTTTCCATTTGATAAACAGAAATAATATGAACTACTGTCTGAGGAGATCTGGACCTCCAATTTAAACTAACTGGGTGAACACTTCATCGGCCAGAAGTCAGTAGCCTCAGAAACTAAGACTGAAGGTCTATAAGTAAAAGTTAAACAAATTGAGATGAAAGAACAGAGACATTATCAAGAAGAAATCAATTGAAACCCTGAAAATAAATCCTGAAAGCTCCTTGAATATGTTCACATGTTCTCGTTTGCTTTGTCTTTCATGTCCAAGGATTTGATAGTTATGAAAACTGTTTGTTTCGTGTATTATATAGTGTCTGTTTATTAGAAGCCATACTTCCACTGCTCATTTCAATCAAACTAAAAGAAGCCATGGTGTATTGTTTTATGATTTATAAGTTAAGGAGGAGGATGTTTTTGTTGTTGGTTTTTTTTTTTTTTTTTGTCACAATGTTGTTTGTATCATTATTGTTAAAGTTAGCATCATTTTGTTGCATTATCTAGGTGTAGAGTTTACCAAATTGTTGATATAATTATCTGTGTTTGTCTTCCATGTGATGGATTTTGAGATTGAATAATGAAGGCTGAAAGAGATGGAAGAAAAAAAAGAATCTCTTTCTCTCTCCTTCCTCCTGCAGCCACTTCTCTTGCTCTGGTCAGGCTTTCTGTCCTCTCTATGCTCCTGTCCTCTGTTCATTTCCCTCCCCCACCTTGTTTTGATTGTGCTATTAATACTCTGTATGTTTGCCTTCCCCCGTTCCTTCATGTTTTTCTTTAAAAATGAGCCACCTATTTATTTTATCTCAAACATGGGTCTGGAGACCACTCTTCTGTTCGCGTCTACATGTGAGTGCCTGCAAGTGTGTGTTTCTGAGTGTGAGTGTCATCATTTTTCCTCTAAAATAAAAAGCTGAAGGATGTTTTTTTTATAGTACATATATAAATACTTGTACAGGAAGGAGTGAATAGAGGGTTTGGTTTAAGGAAGTATGATGAAGCACTTGTCCAACAACAGTTCTAACATTTATCACAGGCTTGTCTGCGTTCAGGCTGACAGTGGTGGTCATCATTCACTCACACACATTATCAGCAGTATCAGTGTGGAAGGGAAGAGTACAGAGGAAACTACTGTAAAGATGATAATGTTGATTTTTTTTTTTTTATTATTATTTTGAACTTTGAAGTGTAAAATAACTTTTTGACTCTTCACTATATTTAATTAAAGTTCTTTCTTCTCTGTGAAAAGGTGTCTTCTTTTTTCTCAAACAACACCACACCTCTATAGTAACTCATGAAAAGTCATAAAAATGTAATAGTATAGTAAGGCATGAAGAGTCATAAAAATGAGACAGTATAATAAGGCATGGAAAGTTATAAAGAACTCAAAGTATAGTAAGGCATAAAAAGTCATCAAAACGACACAAATTATAGTAAGGAATGAAAAGTAAAAGTATAGTAAGTCATAAAAAGGCAGAAAATGTCACAATATAATAAAGTATAAAAAGTCATGTAAACTTCATAGTACAGTCATCAAAATTATTTCTAATAAGGTGTAAAAAAGTCAGACTATAACAAGGAATGAAAAGTCATAAAAACAACATATTATACTCAGGCATATACAATCATGAATACGTCATAGTGTATTAAGACATAAAAACTCATAAAAGGGTCATGGTATATTAAGGCATATAAAGTCAGAAAAATTTCATAGAATAGTGAGGAATAAAAACCTATACATACTATACTGTATATAACTATGCTATAGGACAAAAAAACATGAAAACGTCAAAGTATGCTAAGGCATAAAAACATCATAGTAAGGTAAGGCATAAAAACGTCTAAAAACATCTTGAGATAATAAGGCATAAAACGTCATAGTATAGTAAAGCATGAAAAACGTCAAAAAATGTCATAGTATAGTAAGGCATAAAAATGTAAAAAAAACCATCATAGGATAATAAGGCATAAAAAGGTGTAAAAAGGTCTTAAGATAATAAGGCATGAAACATCATGGTATAGTTAGGCAAAAAAACGTCAAAAATGTCATGGGATAGTAAGGCACAAAAACGTTAAAAAGAATCATAATACCTCAAAAACGTCATAGAATAATGAGGAATAAAACATCATAGAATAGTAAGGCATGAAAAACATCAAAAAATGTCATAGGACAATAATGCATAAAAAGGTCTAAAGACATGTTAGGATAATAAGACATAAAACATCATAGTATAGATAGGCATAAAAAATGTCAAAAAACATCATAGTATAATAAGGCATAAAACGTGATAGTATACTAAAGCATAAAACGTCATAATATTGTAAGGCAAAAAAACGTCAAAAAACTTCATACAATAGTAAGGCATAAAAAAGTCAAAAAACGTCAAGGGATAATAAAGCATATAAATGTCTAAAAACGTGTTAGGATAATAAGGCATAAAACATCATACTATAATAAGCCATAAAAAGGTTAAAAAAAAGTAAAAATATGTCATACGATAATAAGGCATAAAACATCACAGTATAATGAGGCATAAAACGTTATAGTATAGTAAGGAATAAAACATCATGGTATAGTAAGGTGGAAAAACATCAAAAAACGGCATAAAATGTCATAAAAACGTCATAGTATAGTAAGGCATGAAATGTCATAGTACAGTAAGGCAAAAAAATGTCATAGTTTGGTAAGGCATAAAATGTCATAAAAACGTCATAGTATACTAAGACAAAATATGTCATAGTATAGTAAGGCATAAAAATCTCATATTTTGGTAAGGCATAAAATGTCATAGTATAGCAAGGCATAAAAGGTCATGAAAACGTCATAGTTTGGTAAGGCAAAAAATGTCATAAAAATGTCATAGTATAGTAAGGCATAAAATGTCATAGTATAGTAAGGCATTAAAATGTCAAAAAACATCACAGTATAGTAAGGCGTAAAATGTCATAAAAATGTCATAGTATAGTAAGGCATAAAAGGTCATGAAAACGTCATCTTATAGTAAGGCATAAAATGTCACAAAAATGTCATGGTATAGTAAGACATAAAATGTCATAGTATAGTAAGGCATAAGAACGTCATAGTTTGGTAAGGCATAAAATGTCATAAAAACGTCACATTATAGTAAGGCATAAAATGTCAAGAAAACGTCATATTATATTAAGGCATAAAACGTCATAGTATAGTAAGGCGTAAAATGGCATAAAAATGTCATAGTGTGGTAAGGCATAAAATGTGATAAAAACGTCATAGTATAGTAAGGCATAAAATGTCATAAAAACGTCATAGTATAATAAGGCATAAAATGTCATAGAATAGTAAGGCATAAAAATCTCATATTTTGGTAAGGCATAAAAACTACATAGTATAGCAAGGCATGAAATGTCATAAAAACATCATAGAATATTAAGGCATAAAATGTCATAAAAACGTCATAGTATAATAAGGCATAAAATGTCATAGTATAGTAAGGCATAAAATGTCATAAAAACATCATGTTATAGTAAGGCATAAAATGTCATAAAAATGTCATGGTATAGTAAGACATAAAATGTCATAGTATAGTAAGGCATAAAAACGTCATAGTTTGGTAAGGCATAAAATGTCATAAAAACGTCATAGTATAGTAAAACGTAAAATGTCATAAAAACGTCATAGTATAGTAAGGCGTAAGATGTCATACAAACGTCATAGTATAATAAGGCATAAAATGTCATAGTATAGTAAGGCATAAAAATCTCATATTTTGGTAAGGCATAAAAACGTCATAGTATAGCAAGGCATAAAAGGTCATGAAAACGTCATAGTTTGGTAAGGCATAAAATGTCATAAAAATGTCATAGTATAGTAAGGCATAAAATGTCATAGTATAGTAAGGCATTAAAATGTCAAAAAACATCACAGTATAGTAAGGCGTAAAATGTCATAAAAATGTCATAGTATAGTAAGGCATAAAAGTTCATGAAAACGTCATCTTATAGTAAGGCATAAAATGTCACAAAAATGTCATAGTATAGTAAGACATAAAATGTCATAGTATAGTAAGGCATAAAAACGTCATAGTTTGGTAAGGCATAAAATGTCATAAAAACGTCATAGTATAGTAAGACATAAAATGTCATAAAAACATCATATTATAATAAGGCATAAAATGTCATAGTATAGTAAGGCTTAAAATGGCATAAAAACGTCATAGTTTGGTAAGGCATAAAATGTGATAAAAACGTCATAGTATAGTCAGGCATAAAATGTCACAAAAATGTCATAGTATAGTAAAACGTAAAATGTCATAAAAACGTCATAGTATAGTAAGGCGTAAGATGTCATACAAACGTCATAGTATAATAAGGCATAAAATGTCATAGTATAGTAAGGCATAAAAATCTCATATTTTGGTAAGGCATAAAAACGTCATAGTATAGCAAGGCATAAAAGGTCATGAAAACGTCATAGTTTGGTAAGGCATAAAATGTCATAAAAATGTCATAGTATAGTAAGGCATAAAATGTCATAATATAGTAAGGCATAAAAACGTCATAGTTTGGTAAGGCATAAAATGTCATAAAAACGTCATAGTATAGTAAGGCATAAAATGTCATAGTATAGTAAGGCATTAAAATGTCAAAAAACATCACAGTATAGTAAGGCGTAAAATGTCATAAAAATGTCATAGTATAGTAAGGCATAAAAGTTCATGAAAACATCATCTTATAGTAAGGCATAAAATGTCACAAAAATGTCATAGTATAGTAAGACATAAAAAGTCATAGTATAGTAAGGCATAAAAACGTCATAGTTTGGTAAGGCATAAAATGTCATAAAAACGTCATAGTATAGTAAGGCATAAAATGTCATAAAAACGTCATATTATAATAAGGCATAAAATGTCATAGTTTGGTAAGGCATAAAATGTCACAAAAATGTCATAGTATAGTAAAACGTAAAATGTCATACTATAGTAAGGCATAAAAACGTCATAGTTTGGTGAGGCATAAAATGTCATAAAAACGTCATAGTATAGCAAGGCATAAAAATCTCATATTTTGGTAAGGCATAAAAACGTCATAGTATAGCAAGGCATAAAAGGTCATGAAAACGCCATCGTTTGGTAAGGCATAAAATGTCATAAAAATGTCATAGTATAGTAAGGCATAAAATGTCATAAAAAAGTCATAGTATAGTAAGGCACAAAAGGTCATGAAAACGTCATCTTATAGTAACGCATAAAATGTCACAAAAATGTCATGGTATAGTAAGACATAAAATGTCATAGTATAGTAAGGCATAAAAACGTCATAGTCTGTTAAGGCATAAAATGTCATAAAAACGTCATAGTATAGTAAGGCATAAAATGTCATAAAAACGTCATAGTATAGTAAAACGTAAAATGTCATAAAAACGTCATAGTATAGTAAGGCGTAAGATGTCATAAAAACGTCATAGTATAATAAGGCATAAAATGTCATAGTATAGTAAGGCATAAAATCTCATATTTTGGTAAGGCATAAAAACGTCATAGTATAGCAAGGCATAAAAGGTCATGAAAACGTCATAGTTTGGTAAGGCATAAAATGTCATAAAAATGTCATAGTATAGTAAGGCATAAAATGTCATAAAAATGTCATATTATAATAAGGCATAAAATGTCATAGTTTGGTAAGGCATAAAAACGTCATAGTATAGCAAGGCATAAAAGGTCATGAAAACGTCATATTATAATAAGGCATAAAATGTCAGAAAAATGTCATAGTATAGTAAGGCATTAAAATGTCAAAAAACATCACAGTATAGTAAGGCGTAAAATGTCATAAAAATGTCATAGTATAGTAAGGCATAAAAGTTCATGAAAACGTCATCTTATAGTAAGGCATAAAATGTCACAAAAA
>NW_019174295.1:4427618-4430037 GCF_002260705.1 Seriola dumerili | reverse complement strand
AAATGTCATAGTATAGTAAGGCATTAAAATGTCAAAAAACATCACAGTATAGTAAGGCGTAAAATGTCATGAAAATGTCATAGTATAGTAAGGCATAAAAGTTCATGAAAACATCATCTTATAGTAAGGCATAAAATGTCACAAAAATGTCATAGTATAGTAAGACATAAAAAGTCATAGTATAGTAAGGCATAAAAACGTCATAGTTTGGTAAGGCATAAAATGTCATAAAAACGTCATAGTATAGTAAGGCATAAAATGTCATAAAAACGTCATATTATAATAAGGCATAAAATGTCATAGTATAGTAAGGCGTAAAATGGCAAAAAAACGTCATACTTTGGTAAGTCATAAATTGTGATAAAAACGTCATAGTATAGTAAGGCATAAAATGTCACAAAAATGTCATAGTATAGTAAAACGTAAAATGTCATAAAAATGTCATAGAATAGTAAGGCGTTAGATGTCATACAAACGTCATAGTATAATAAGGCATAAAATGTCATAGTATAGTAAGGCATAAAAATTTAAAATTTGGTAAGGCATAAAAACGTCATAGTATAGCAAGACATAAAAGGTCATGAAAACGTCATAGTTTGGTAAGGCATAAAATGTCATAAAAATGTCATAGTATAGCAAGGCATATAAGGTCATGAAAACGCCATCGTTTGGTAAGGCATAAAATGTCATAAAAATGTCATAGTATAGTAAGGCATGAAATGTCATGGTATAGAGTAAGGCATTAAAATGTCAAAAAACAACACAGTATAGTGAGGCGTAAAATGTCATAAAAAAGTCAAAGTATAGTAAAGCATAAAAATCTCATATTTTGGTAAGGCATAAAAACGTCATAGTATAGCAAGGCATAAAAGGTCATGAAAACGTCATCGTTTGGTAAGGCATAAAATGTCATAAAAATGTCATGGTATAGTAAGGCATAAAATGTCATAGTATAGTAAGGCATAAAATGTCATAGTATAGTAAGGCATAAAATGTCATAGTATAGTAAGGCATAAAATGTCATAGTATAGTAAGGCATAAAATGTCATAGTATAGTAAGGCATAAAATGTCATAGTATAGTAAGGCATAAAATGTCATAGTATAGTAAGGCATAAAATGTCATAGTATAGTAAGGCATAAAATGTCATAGTATAGTAAGGCATAAAATGTCATAGTATAGTAAGGCATAAAATGTCATAGTATAGTAAGGCATAAAATGTCATAGTATAGTAAGGCATAAAATGTCATAGTATAGTAAGGCATAAAATGTCATAGTATAGTAAGGCATAAAATGTCATAGTATAGTAAGGCATAAAATGTCATAGTATAGTAAGGCATAAAATGTCATAGTATAGTAAGGCATAAAATGTCATAGTATAGTAAGGCATAAAATGTCATAGTATAGTAAGGCATAAAATGTCATAGTATAGTAAGGCATAAAATGTCATAGTATAGTAAGGCATAAAATGTCATAGTATAGTAAGGCATAAAATGTCATAGTATAGTAAGGCATAAAATGTCATAGTATAGTAAGGCATAAAATGTCATAGTATAGTAAGGCATAAAATGTCATAGTATAGTAAGGCATAAAATGTCATAGTATAGTAAGGCATAAAATGTCATAGTATAGTAAGGCATAAAATGTCATAGTATAGTAAGGCATAAAATGTCATAGTATAGTAAGGCATAAAATGTCATAGTATAGTAAGGCATAAAATGTCATAGTATAGTAAGGCATAAAATGTCATAGTATAGTAAGGCATAAAATGTCATAGTATAGTAAGGCATAAAATGTCATAGTATAGTAAGGCATAAAATGTCATAGTATAGTAAGGCATAAAATGTCATAGTATAGTAAGGCATAAAATGTCATAGTATAGTAAGGCATAAAATGTCATAGTATAGTAAGGCATAAAATGTCATAGTATAGTAAGGCATAAAATGTCATAGTATAGTAAGGCATAAAATGTCATAGTATAGTAAGGCATAAAATGTCATAGTATAGTAAGGCATAAAATGTCATAGTATAGTAAGGCATAAAATGTCATAGTATAGTAAGGCATAAAATGTCATAGTATAGTAAGGCATAAAATGTCATAGTATAGTAAGGCATAAAATGTCATAGTATAGTAAGGCATAAAATGTCATAGTATAGTAAGGCATAAAATGTCATAGTATAGTAAGGCATAAAATGTCATAGTATAGTAAGGCATAAAATGTCATAGTATAGTAAGGCATAAAATGTCATAGTATAGTAAGGCATAAAATGTCATAGTATAGTAAGGCATAAAATGTCATAGTATAGTAAGGCATAAAATGTCATAGTATAGTAAGGCATAAAATGTCATAGTATAGTAAGGCATAAAAACGTCATAGTATAGCAAGGCATAAAAGGTCATGAAAACGTCATAGTTTGGT
>NW_019174295.1:4400285-4426873 GCF_002260705.1 Seriola dumerili | reverse complement strand
CATAAAAACGTCATAGTATAGCAAGGCATAAAAGGTCATGAAAACGTCATAGTTTGGTAAGGCATAAAATGTCATAAAAATGTCATAGTATAGTAAGGCATAAAATGTCATAGTATAGTAAGGCATTAAAATGTCAAAAAAACATCACAGTATAGTAAGGCGTAAAATGTCATAAAAATGTCATAGTATGTCATATTATAATAAGGCATAAAATGTCATAGTTTGGTAAGGCATAAAATGTCACAAAAATGTCATAGTATAGTAAAACGTAAAATGTCATACTATAGTAAGGCATAAAAACGTCATAGTTTGGTAAGGCATAAAATGTCATAAAAACGTCATAGTATAGCAAGGCATAAAAATCTCATATTTTGGTAAGGCATAAAAACGTCATAGTATAGCAAGGCATAAAAGGTCATGAAAACGCCATCGTTTGGTAAGGCATAAAATGTCACAAAAATGTCATGGTATAGTAAGATATAAAATGTCATAGTTTGGTAAGGCATAAAACGTCATAGTCTGTTAAGGCATAAAATGTCATAAAAACGTCATAGTATAGTAAGGCATAAAATGTCATAAAAACGTCATAGTATAGTAAAACGTAAAATGTCATAAAAACGTCATAGTATATTAAGGCGTAAGATGTCATAAAAACGTCATAGTATAACAAGGCATAAAATGTCATAGTATAGTAAGGCATAAAATCTCATATTTTGGTAAGGCATAAAAACGTCATAGTATAGCAAGGCATAAAAGGTCATGAAAACGTCATAGTTTGGTAAGGCATAAAATGTCATAAAAATGTCATAGTATAGTAAGGCATAAAATGTCATAAAATAGTAAGGCATTAAAATGTCAAAAAACATCACAGTATAGTAAGGCGTAAAATGTCATAAAAATGTCATAGTATAGTAAGGCATAAAAGTTCATGAAAACGTCATCTTATAGTAAGGCATAAAATGTCACAAAAATGTCATGGTATAGTAAGACATAAAATGTCATAGTATAGTAAGGCATAAAAACGTCATAGTTTGGTAAGGCATAAAATGTCATAAAAACGTCATATTATAATAAGGCATAAAATGTCATAGTCTGTTAAGGCATAAAATGTCATAAAAACGTCATAGTATAGTAAGGCATAAAATGTCATAAAAACGTCATAGTATAGTAAAACGTAAAATGTCATAAAAACGTCATAGTATATTAAGGCGTAAGATGTCATAAAAACGTCATAGTATAACAAGGCATAAAATGTCATAGTATAGTAAGGCATAAAATCTCATATTTTGGTAAGGCATAAAAACGTCATAGTATAGCAAGGCATAAAAGGTCATGAAAACGTCATAGTTTGGTAAGGCATAAAATGTCATAAAAATGTCATAGTATAGTAAGGCATAAAATGTCATCACAGTATAGTAAGGCGTTAAAATGCCAAAAAACATCACAGTATAGTAAGGCGTAAAATGTCATAAAAATGTCATAGTATAGTAAGGCATAAAATGTCATAAAAACGTCATATTATAATAAGGCATAAAATGTCATAGTATAGTAAGGCGTTAAAATGTCAAAAAACATCATAGGATAATAAGGCATAAAAAGGTGTAAAAACATCTTAGTATAATAAGGCATGAAACATCATGGTATATTAAGGCATAAAAAAAGTTTAAAAAAAAAACATCATAGTATAGTAAGGCAAAAAAACGTCAAAAAACAATGATAGTATAGTAAGGAATTAAAATGTCAAAAAACATCATAGTATAGTAAGGCATAAAAACGTCAAAAAACATCATAGTATAGTAAGGCATAAAAATGTCAAAAAATGTCATCGGATATTAAGGTATAAAACGTCATAGTATAGTAAGGCACAAAAACGTCAAGAAACCTCATAGTATAGTAAGGCAAAAAAACTTCAAAAAACATCATAGTATAGTAAGGCAAAAAAACTTCAAAAAACATCATAGGATAATAAGGCATATAAATGTCTAAAAACGTCTTAGGATAATAAGGCATAAGGTGTCACAGTATAATGAGAGATAAAACGTCATAGTATAGTAAGGAATGAAACATCATAATATAGTAAGGCATTAAAATGTCAAAAAACGTCATAGTATAATAAGGCATGAAACGTCATAGTATAATAAAGCATCAAACGTCATAATATAGTAATACAAAAAAACGCCAAAAATATCATAGTATAGTAAGGCATAAAAAAGTCAAAAAACATCATAGTATAGTGAGGCAAAAAAACTTCAAAAAACATCATAGGATAATAAGACATATAAATGTCTAAAAACGTCTCATGATAATAAAAAAAAAAATCAAAAATCGTCAAAAAAACATCATGCCACGTATAAGGCATGAAACGTCATAGCATAATAAAGCATAAAACATCATAATATAGTAAAGCAAAAAAACGTCTAAAAATGCCTTAAGATAATAAGGCATAAAACGTCATGGTATAGTAAGGCATGAAAAACGTCAAAAAATGTCGTAGGCTTATAAGGCATAAAAAGGTGTAAAAACATTTTAGGGTCATAAGGCATAAAATGTCATAGTATAATAAGGCATAAAAACGTCTAAAAACATCTTAGGATAATAAGGAATAAAATGTCATAGTATAGTAAGGCAATAAACGTCATAGTGTAGTAAGGTATCAAAAGTCATAAAAACTTCATATTATAGTAACATATAAAAATGTCACAATACAATACGGCATTAAAAGTCATAGTATATAAAGGAATAAAAAGTCATAAAATACCCATAATATAGTAAAGCATAAAAAGTCATAAAACTGTCATATTATAGTAAGGAATAAAAAGTCATAGAACAATAAGGCATAAAAAGTCATAAATACATCATAGTATAGTAAGGCATAAAATGTCATAAAAATGTGATTGTATAGTGTGGCACAAAACGTCTTAAATATTTCATAGTATAGCAAGTCATAAAAAAGTCACAGTATAATATGGCATTAGAGTCACCAATTAACCTATTGTGCATGTCTTTGGATTGTGGGATGAAGCCAGAGTATCCATCCAGGCGCAGGGACAATCATGTAAAATCGATATAAATTTTTTGGTGACATCAGGTACCACTGAGACATTCTCATTCAACATCAGCCTTCAGATAGCCCCCGCCCTTTCAGTCAATCAAATGCTAGCATGCCTAAATTGGTTGTCTTCGAGATGTAGCCTCTTGGAGGGCATATTGGAATGAACTTATACGACTTAACTCCAAATACAGTGTGAACAAGTTCACTCAAATATTCGTATGGACAATTCTGTCCTCCAAAAATATTGGTAGGGACATGTCCCTACTGTCCATATGCAAACCTACGCCCTTGTCCATGGCAAACATAGGTCACATCAGCCAGACAAGATGACAAGAAGAACAAGGACAAGGACAGACACCACACTGTTCACAGCCTCATCACACTGCTCACAACAGGGAAGTGCCACCAGATCTTGAAGTCAAACACTGAAAGACTTCCCCTGGCAGTCTGAGGATTGAATAAGGACAACTGTTCAGACTTTTCCTAATGACAACTCTTATTACAACTATCTTTTATTACCTCTGATCTAAGTTATCAGTTCAATTGTTTGGACAATATTAGTATCTCTTTCCGCTTTTGTTCATTTCTGCTTTTACTTTGATCATTTTCGCTCATGTCTTACTTTCCAACACTGAGAATAATAAAATAAAAATTTGTGCCATTAACTGGTAAAGTGACAAATCTTTTTGTTAATCTTGGTCCTCAGCACTATTTTATCCTTAAAGGTCATAGGTTTACAAAACTGTCAAGAGCCATTTCAATCAAATTTCATCTTGTATATCACCTTTCATAGAGATTACAAAGTGCTTTAAAGCTGAATCACAAACTAAAAACAGATGTATAAACAGCAAAACAATGGCAGGCTAATGCAGACAAAAAAAAAAGCAAAATTACAGGGAATTTAAATGTGAATAAAAGTGAAATGCAATAGTTGAAACGCGACTCGTTGCACGTCACTGAACTCCTTCTTCACTGTTCAAATGTTAAGCTCCATTCCAGTAAAACCATAGAGCCTCAGGGGGCCTTCTGGGTCAAACTGTTACACAATATGTTGTAAAACTCAGACAGAGGAGGGTATTCACTCAGTGGTTATATTAGTTTCATTATTCCAATCACTTTCTTTTTTCTTTTTGTTTCTTCTCCATTCTTCTGTCACATCAAACTGTTTCTGTCTCCAGCAGCTCTGATGTTGAGCAAACCTACCAGCACTGCCAATGATGTGGTCATACGCAGTAGTGTGTGTGTGTGTGTGTGTGTGTGTGTGTGTGTGTGTGTGTGTGTGTGTGTGTGTGTGTGTGTGTGTGTGTGTGTGTGTGTGTGTGTGTGTGTGTGTGTTTGTGTGTGTGTGTGTGTGTGTGTTTGTGTGTGTGTGTGTGTGTGTGTGTGTGTGTATGTGTGTGTGTGTGTGTGTGTGTGTGTGTGTGTGCGTGTGTGTGTGTGTGTGTGTGTGCGTTCATAAACAATACAAAATCTCTAGTGAGACCCGTTTCTATAATGAGACAGATGGGCCCTGCCTGGAGTTAGCTATCAGCACGACCACAGGCAGTGTATGTTTGTGTGTGTGTGTGTGTGAGAGAGAGAGAGAGAGAGAGAGAGAGGTGTTATTTTCCTATTCCTAGCCTGCAGGCTTAATCAAAGAGGAGCCACAGATGTCTTATTGACACCAATTAGTTTCTGTCTCATGGCACACACACACACATACACAGATTTGAATAACACATATTTGGACACACATGTACCGGGACTGTGGACACACATGTACCGGGACTGTAGACACACATGTCCACTTTTTTTGTTTTAGTGTTGACGTAAAATTTGGGATAATTTAAGGCCTCGTTTCAATAAGTTGAGGAATGCAGTCGATTTATGTGAGTGCTAACTGCACACATGCACAATAGACGAAAACATAGCAGTTCGATGACTTGTTGCCTGTGTGTGTGTGTGTGTGTGTGTGTGTGTGTGTGTGTGTGTGTGTGTGTGTGCGTGTGGAAAGTGTGTGTGTGTGTGTGTGTGTGAGAGAGTGTGTCTTTGTGATAATACAGAGTCTGACGAGACAGGACTGAACACATCCATTAGCTAATGGATCTCTCCTCTCTCCTCTCCTCTCCTCGTTTTTTTTTTCCTCTCCTCTTCTTTTATCCCTCTCATCCTCCCTCCATCACCACATCACACTCCTGGTGCACTTAACCCCATCAGAAAGAAACACGCACGCACACACCCTAACCCCCACTCACCTCCCTTCCTCCCCCCTCCTCCTTCAGATGGATTCAAAACCTTTATTTACACAGGCTGTACATGCTGACAGTAAGCCTTCTTTTGAGGTTTGGCTTTGCTCACAGAACAGTTTCAAAATCACAAATATCACCATCAATTTCATGTGACAGCAACTCAGGACGGTGAAAAGTGGACAGAGCAGCTTTATTACCCACAAATGATGGTGAAAGTGGGTTTTCATGGTTGGAATCCAAACATACTTACAAAGTAAAGTGTTGTTATTGTAAAACAAAAACATGTGGAAGTTTTGTTATTTTATTTATTATTGTTATTGTTATTTCAGTTTTGTTATTTCTGGAAGTAAATGCACCGATATTTCATTGCATTTGCAAAATTATGCACTGACACTGACTAACAACTCTGATTGAATCTATAATGTTTGAGGGTCAATCAACATACTGTATGTTTAAGTAAAGCTTAACTTCAAGTAACAAAAACATCAGTGAACAAAAACAAAAATTTCATGTAAGCCACATGTTGATGCAACATGCAACAAAATACCTCCTATGAACACACCATGTATAGACACTTAGATCTTCCTCAGATCTCCATGAGCTGCACGATCATCATCCCCTCGCCTTGTTGATGATGATGATGATGATGATGATGATGATGATGATGATGATGATGATGATGATGATGATGATGATCCAGATTTGGCCTTCCTTCCTTTTTTGTCCATCTCTTTTTTATACTATTTTTTTGACAAACTTTCTAGAGACTTTTACCTACATGCACCTGCCAGACGCTCAAATAAATTGAAGGTATGTTCGGTTTGGGTTGATTACCCTGGAGAGATTACCCTGGATCCATTTCAAACGGCCACTTTCAGGAGCTGAGCATCTGATGTGTGTCCTTCTGCAGACACATTTCCAATATTTCCCACTGTTGTTGTCCCAAACTTTGTAGTGATTTACAGCATACACTGCATACATGTGTGCAGCTCACTGATGATCAGTGTGTGGCGATATACTATATACCTTTTTAATTACCACACTATAGCACACCATTTTATTATTACTTTGTATTTGTTTTGTCAGAATAGCAGAAGGAAAACTGTAACATCCTTTCTCCAGCTTCACTGAAATTGTGCCAAGAAAAACTACTACTACTAAGTGATAAATGAAATGCATCATTAAATATTAACTTCATGTCAGTTGTCAAAAAGGGATATATAAGTGCTTTTATATACATATAATATCCTCAGGGACATAAGATCTTACATACTGTACATTCACCAAGTGAATATCATGATTCAGACGTGCAAGCTAAAAGTCAACAGAGTGGAGAACAGGGCAATGAGTCATGAGTGAGCCCCTCATCTCACACATACTATATGATGGACAAACTGGTTAGAGTAGCAGCTGCAGCGGTAACATAGATGCATGTGGGGGACTTCGGGGGTTAGCCTGCGTGCCAGGCTGTGAATGAAATTGGTTGATGATGTGGATGCAACCTGTACTACCCATCGTGAGATACAGCAGCTCTATGCCTAATTAAATTCTCAACTTTATTGTGGTGCAGAAATATTTAACTGGTTCACAAATAACTGGTAGCAGGCAGCCTACTCGTTTCTCTGTAGAGCTGCACTCTTTGCCACTGAGCTCCATCTCCTTGTGCAACAGCTGCCAATTTCCTGCACTGCCTGAAATGACTTTCAGGACCACAGAAAGGACCTGAATCACTTACATTCAGCTGAGGGTTTTATAAAATGATTCATCCTGCGAAGAAAAGGCTGTTATATTTTGTGTTCTCAGACACTGACAGTTTGTTTAAATGGCGACAGTCAATATTTTTATATCAAATGACAATGTGAAAGCAATGTGAGAGACATGGCTCACAGTGATGAACCTACAGATACTTATCACCTGAATCTGCAGCTCCCCTCTGCTTTACAGAGCTTTGTAGCTGTCCAACCCCCAACTTTACTATTTTGGTTCACTTTCAATGCTTTTATCGTGTTTAGCAGCAGCAGCAGCAGCAGCAGCAGCAGCAGGCAGCTGTTTTCAGTGAAAAAGCTCTTAAAAACGTTCTGTACTCTACCTCTGTGGCACTAAACGGTGAGGAGAGGAACAAAGTTAAAGGAACTAGCTGGTGAACATAGTGGAGCATTTAGCAGCTAAATAGATGTTTCTCTCAGGAGATGGTGGAGACCAAAAACAGAGCAAAAAGAGTGAATACTGGACTAACATTCTGGCCAGAAACATGAGTCCTAATGAATGATAATGTTGCTGTGTTGGATGTAGGAAACTGTTTGCTAACAAGTACCCTAAGTCTAACCCTAACAAAAAAGCTTCAAAACAGCACGATGACAAAGAAAAGTGTGGGGGAAGGAAGCATTGAATTAACAAGAGCAGAGGATAAAAGGATTAGAGAGAAAAGAGAGATGAGGATCAGTGGAAGATGGAGGAAGAGGAGAAGGTATCTGAGACAGGGGACAGATGTGGAGAAGAGGAGGGCGACATGATGATAATGTGCAATAATGGAGTCGTCGCTCGATAAAAAGGTGACGTTGCTGTATGATTTAACAATCGAGAGCTGAAGAACAATAAAGCCTAACCACGTGCGTGCGTGTGTGTGTGTGTGTGTGTGTGTGTGTGTGTGTGTGTGTGTGTGTGTGTGTGTGCATGTGTGTGTCTTCAAGGTTTGGCCTCCGCATTTGAATGAGGCGTGCTAAAGCTAAGTAGGCTACAGGGGATGACACTCTTCACTGATGCCACTCCAAAACCACTTGTAACACACACTCTCGCACATACTGAAACACACTCACACGCACTCCTACCCACTCACTTAAGTCGAGGGTTTGAAATTGATCTGGGACTTGAAACGAATACTCCAAACAATTATCTTTCTCTCCTGCGTCTAGTAATCCATTTCCCATGAATATATTCACATCTGCCTCTTTTTTTTTCCCGCTTTTTTTTCCCGCTCTTCCTCCTACCATCTTCCTCCTCTTCTGTCACACATTTCCACCTCCCTCGTCTCTCTTCCCTCACAGGTGTTGGTGTGTTTCCCTCGGGCTTTTGGACAAAATGTGACAATACAGCGATGATACTTTTGATTTATGGCAGCAGATGCCTGTCACATAATGTCCAGACTGTAGCTACTGGCTGCAAGTGAGAGCAACACTCTGTTGGCAAAATGTGGCTTCTTCCTGGAACAAAATATATACAATACTTTTTTTATTCTTAAGCAGAGGTAATAGCAATGTGAGCAGGTGGAAAATTTATTTTTTTAAACAAAAAATCTTTATCGTTTTTTTAGAATTATAACAGATAACATTAATCTCCTTTTTTATCTTGTTACTTTTCTGTAAATTGATAAAGACAGTGCACGTGTATGTTACTCTACATAGGTGTAGTTGTGAATTACTGAGTTTGTGACATAGGACAAAATGCTGATAAAATTTTGATATAGAATTCATATTAAAGTTTATCCTGAACATTGTCATCCTCTTCAAGCTTGTGTTGGGTTATTTTAAGTGAAAACAAGACTAAAACTCCACAGCTGCGTTCAAGGATTTTTACTGACATTTGGTCATAAACCAAAATATTGGCCAAACTGATTCATTTAACCCGATGTTTAAACTTCAAGGGATCACCAAATTTATTACAGTTCATGCTGAAGCGAACATGAATGTCTGTACCAAATTTCATGATAATCCATCTGATAGTTGTTTACACATTCCACTTAAAACCCCAAGTGGTGGCAGTAGAGGTAAAACTGACTTAGAACTGGTGCCGACCAGAGGACTCTGACTGTTTAATTACAACAAGCTGTCTGTGATTCTATTGAAGTGTAAAGTAATTTATTTAACTTGGTAAGTAGCAATGACTGGGGGCTGGGGACGAATGGGTAGAAGAAGGTTTTACAGAAAAATAATCCAACCAGGCGTTGTGGTTTCACCCAGCAGGCAGCTGTACAGTTTTACTAACCATCCAGCAGCTATTGTCTCAGTGACTGCACGCAGCTCTCCAGGAGTCCTCACCTCACTCCTTTCATCTCCAAATAAAACTAGATGACTCCTAACGTTAGCAAGTTAGCTAAGAACACACAAAATTTAAATGAACAACTTTGGAATTACCTTCTTTTAGTGGAGGCTAACCTCCTCCACCATGCACCAGATTAACCAACCGAACACAGAGAGTCAAGCTGATAAAAACCCAACGTCTGCTGGTAACTCTCGGTAAGACTGAGAACAGACTAACAAACTGTCAAAGTAACGGAGTGAATCTGGGATTAGTCACTGCGATATAATTGTTGACTTTCAAAATATAATCCCTTGCACCTCTTCCTCTGTTCCTGAAAAAAGTAACCACATGACTGTAACGTGTAACTAAATAATGCCTTACTGCCCAACACTGTTTGTACAGTATCACAAGAGAAGTAACATCTTCATAGTGAGGTTAATTAACTTGTTGCTCCTCTTCTATGAACCAAACACCCAGGCTCTGCTTTCCTTTGCTCTGGTCTCATCTTGGACTCTAGTAGGTTTATATTTGCCAGTTGATGATCTGTGAAGAATTAAATTGTCAGATCCGTACTCCTTCTTAGTCACTTTTAATCTGACTTATTGTGACATCATCACTTCCTGCCTGCTGATATCATCACTCGCTGCCGGGAAAACTGAGATTATCAATGAGACGATGCCCAGAAACGTGTGGTGATTGGCAGGGATGATCGATGATGATATCACCCTGTTCATCACCAGAACAATAAGAAAATACAGCACTTCTGGTTTGGATGGTGATGGTGATGTCACTGCCATTTGTGTGAAGGCTGTGCGCATATGTGCATGTTGTCTCAGACTGCAAAATGTGAATAGCAAATGATATCATTGCTTTCCACTGGGAGTCATGCTGAATTCCAGACACACACACACACACACACACAGTGTTTGGTCCAGCTGCTGTGTTCAAGGCTGGGCAGAAAAGTCAAATGTCACAGTCGTGAGTTTCTGTTCACCTTGTAGAAACACTGAATCTGCGCTGAGAGCAGGCCTGAACCTCTGCATGAAAAGCTGCTGCCAAACAGCCGACAGCAGGACGCTCTGAAACCACACAGCACGTCAGAGTGAGGCTGTGAGAGGGAAGACAAGAAAATGATGCTGGCTGCAGAATAAATGTATAGTTTAGAGGGTGTATATGGCCTCACATCCATACACAGATGTAGTTATCAAACCAGATCCCACTGGCAGCTGACGACAGATTCTCTGATCTAATATACATGTTTTCTTGGAGACATCTTCCTTGAATAGTTCCCGGTTACGGTACTTGACATTCAATGAAAACAAACAACCAGAATTATAATATACACATTAAATCTTGATTTGGAGGCTGCAGTCCTCCAGAAGAGTCACACAGAATCTGTTCACACAGGATGTTTTGGCTGCACATTTACAACCACACACAAATAAGAGAGAATAAAATAGACTGGAAGACCAATTTCAATGCAAATAAAAAATATGCAACACTGACGCCACTGCTTTTCCCTGGTTGTAGTGGGCGTGCCAACACTTGCAAACATGGTGATTAGTTTACTCAAATTGTGAAAATCAGCAAATGAACTTCCTGTCTATAGTACAGACATAATGTCTTTCTTAGAGGCAAGGGTCACACAAAACATTTTAACCAGTTTGTCACCAGCAGGTAAAGACAAACCTTCCTCGCTCAGCACTGCAACACGTACTTACTTACTTGTTTAATTGCAAATCTGCACAGAGCCTCCAGGTTTCATTTTATACCTTTATTCTTAAGTGTTTCAGATTTTTGTAGAGGCAAAGTCAAAAACAAGAAGAGCCAATAGCCTACCAGAAAGAGCTCAAGTAACTTGTTGAAGTGGTGACATTATCAACTAAACTACTTCAATGCCTCATTTTTGCAGTCTGCTGGTGAACAGCAATCAGCACATGATTGAAGTTTGTGAAAGCACCAGCTTTGTCTTTGTGCAGTCATTCATGCTATCACTAACACAGCAGCAGTTTGGGACCAACCAGCCCTGATGATACTGGACACCTGCTCTACCACTTGGTTTAACTCTTCCAAACAAAGTTCTTTGCCCGCTGCAGCAAAACAAACCACATCAGTTGGTGCGTCTCCATATAGTTTATCACTGAATTCCAGCCCAATATCAAATGATTAAAACAGCAGAAGTAGGATTTTGACCTGAGTCTGTGATGAATTGGTTCTGTGTTATTTCAATCAACAATAAAAAAGTCGCATAACAGACTTTTATTTACGAGAAATGTTTATCACTTTAACCTCGCAGAGCAAAGCTCAATCGCCCATAATCCTCTCTATCTCTCTGAGTGTTGCTGTTGAACCCAAGCCAACTGAATATGCCTCTGCCCAGTCAACCATGAGGAGTGTGGGTGTATGAGAGAAACAGTGTGTGTGTGTGTGTGTGTGTGTGTGTGTGTGTGTGTGTGTGTGTGTGTGTGTGTGTGTGTGTGTGTGTGTGTGTGTGTGTGTGTGTGTGTGCTCTACATTCTCTGCTCAAATATTCACAAATTAGCTAATATCAGAGTAAGGTTACATGTGCACACACACACACACACACACACACACACACACAATGTTTTTACAGTTTCTCAACATATTCCCAGTGCAGCCCTCTGAAGCTCTCGGCTGCCAGCTGAGTGCTCAGGCAGGAGGTCTGCAGCCTCCGCTGACCCCCTCAGCGACCCCTGGGAGCCTCTTTCAGAGAACCATGGTTCGAGTGTATAACACCGAGCACTGAGCGAGGTTTGATCTCCTGCTGCAGTAAACACAAAAACACACCAAAGGGGATCGAACACTTATCAATAGTTCATCAGCCGCCGTGGACTTTAATCCTTCACAAAGCAGAGCAGAGCCCACGGTCTCTTTTTAACACAACATCTTGTATAAAATAATACATTTTAATTAGTTTTCTCAGCAATGCCTCAGTTAAATTGTTTCAGTTTTTTTGATGAAGACTCACAAAACAACTGTTTATAACTGATTGCATGTGTTCCACTGATCATCAATGTCATCTAATGGAGTCATTTTTAATGCATTTTTGAGACTTTTGCCAGAATATTGAGCCAGTTTCTGACAAGCGACCTCCTGCAGTCTTGTTCTCTCAAGGAAAATGGCGTACTTTGATTGCACATCTTAAAACTACATATAGACGGCAAGAGTCTAAGACACTGACCATATAATCTCTGCATCAAGTCTGGCTGGGAACCTTTGTCTCATGTTCCCCCTCCTCTCTCTCCCCTCAATGTCTGGCACCTCTACACTGCTCATTAAAAGCAAAAATGTCCAATAGAATACTTTTTTAATTACTTTGCTTATACTCTGTTTCAAAGCAAGAGGTAGAGAGACATTCTTACACCGTTGCAAAACTTTTAGTAAGAAGTAGTGGTGTGCTGCTGGCAGGTCTTCATCCTCTGCAGGGGGAAGCAATTTTGAAAGCACTAACAAAGACTTGTCTTGTCATTTAGGGAGGAGGAGTTAGTGCATGTGCCTGTAAGAGTTTCTTAAAGTAATAGTTAAGAATTTTAGGACATACACTTATTTGTTTTATTTCTGAAAGGGAAATGAGAAGATCAATATCAAACATGTAACTCCCTCTACAATGACAAACTGTCATTTTTATATTTCTGTTTGTGTGCAGATTAAAATGATTAAGATACAACATGTGAGCTTTAAACATTGAGTTAAAACAGAACAGTCTTTATGAAACTTAATTTCAAAGTGTGCGTCCAGATGCTGCTGGTCGATAAGCTGACTCATAACTACTTTTCCAAGACGTGACGTGTTACCCTCGATTGTCCAACCAAGCAGCATCACCTAATTTTGGAGATCAAGACTTAGGAAGCAGAAAAAAGGCAAAGAGCGTCCCCCTTCAGGTACTGTGTGTGTGTGTGTGTGTGTGTGTGTGTGTGTGTGTGTGTGTTGTTTTTTGTTTTTTGTTTTTGTAACATAAGTTGTGGCAAAAACATTAAAAACAAACAGTTTGAAATATCTAAATCATCATGATGTTTCGGAATATCTAAATCTTTCCTTTGCAGTAACATCTTAAATTTTGGTAGGACAGGAATAACACACACTTTATGGCTGACTTGAGTGCTTTAACTGACTTCACTCCTCACCTTCTAATCTACACACACACACACACACACACAAACACACACACAAAAATGCAGTTGTACTGTAGGTCAACACACTCAGTCCATGACGCCACAAACACTGTATGGCATACTTTATGCACACTCACTCTCTCACACACAGGAGCTCACACACGCTCACACACACACACACTCACATCCAGCTGGGTTGTTTTTCTAAGGGGTGTTTATGTAAAGGAAGTTGGATCCTGAAACTCGCTGCATACTTCACATTTATGAAGGTTGGAAACGGCCTGACTGCTGATATGATTACACCAAGAAGCAAGCAGGAAAAAGCCCTGACATTCTCATATGGAAGCCATTATCCTTCCTCCACATCACTTTCTTTCTCTATTTATCTTTACCTCTTCTTCACCCCCCCATTCCCCAACCCTTTTCCTCACCCCCACCCCCCACCCCGTCTTTTTTCTTTCTCTCCCTTGTTCCCTTTCTTTTAATTTCTCTTCTCGGTTTCTCACACGCTGTTTGTGTTTATGAGTGTCTGCTTGCATGCATGTGTATTTGACGACCGCTGTGAACTGCGCTTGTGTTGACACAGGCATCAGAAATGCGGTGCACAAATACACACGCACACGTACAGACACACACACACACACACACACACACACACACAACACAGTGGAATGGTTTGATTAACAGCTAGTTGGCCTGACTTTCCTCTCTGGATCAGCCACAGTGTTAGACATTAAAAACCCATAATTCACTATTAACACCCCACCTCTGTGTGTGTGTGTGTGTGTGTGTGTGTGTGTGTGTGTGTGTGTGTGTGTGTGTGTGTGTGTGTGTGTGTGCCGTTCTCATAAGCCCCCTCCACCCATCAATCCACTCCCAAATGACATCAGAAGAGTGAGGAGTGAGAACACAGTGCATGACTGACAGAGACCAGGACAAGAGAGGGGATAAACCCTCTGTGTTTGTGTGTGTGTGTGTGTGTGTGTGTGTGTGTGTGTGTGTGTGTGTGTGTGTGTGTGTGTGTGTGTGTGTGTGTGTGTGTGTGTGTGCGTGCGTGTGTGTGTGTGCGTGCGTGTGTGTATGTGTGTGTGTGTGTGTGTGTGTGTGTGTGTGTGTGTGTGTGTGCGCACATGCATGCGTGTGTGTGTGTGTGTGTGGAGTAAGAGAAAGAGAGAGCGAGACAGAGAGAGAGAGAAAGCTCTCACGCCCTGGATGCTGTAATGACACAATCATCTTTGGCAGAACAGAGTTGGTGTAGACAGAAGACATACACATCAACTGTTGCACACACACACACACACACACACACACACACAGAAACTGAGATCCACCCTGCCTGGCTGCAGCTCGGTTTCCAAACGTTGCATCAAATTCCCAGAAATATGACAACAGAAACCTGAGAAGCCAGAGCAAGTCTGTCGCTGACCTCCAAGTCCTCCTGCACACACTGAGGAGTCAACACTGAATGTGTTTCAGTCTCATTTTAAACCCACGTTTCACCTGATTCATGGAGATCACGGCCGATGCCCTCGCAACATAAACATCTATAACACATCCGTGACAGTCAGAGCTTCAGAATCAACAAGCTGATGTTTTTGCTGCTTTCCCAGATCTCAACAATGTAACCTAGTAAGCACAGTGTTACTGCTGACAGGGCTGATGGCCGAAATAAAAATAAACAAGATACAACTTGTAATAAACTGGAATTATACTTTAAATTTATTCTGGGAGCACAAAATGAAACTACAGTACTACTTGTTATATTAAGCAACTTCTGTCGCTGGCTAACAAAAATAGAGAGACAAGATAAATGCAGCTCCCAGAATAAAAGACAGATGTAAATGTAATGTACATGTAAGAAAAACCTTAAGTTTTTATAAAAACAAACAGTCTGTGGTCTCGCCATCTCCTATAAATAGAATAAACTGGCATCTATTTTGGAAAACTTTCACATTTGCAACACAATAGTCTGAGGTCTACCACACATCACAACCAGAGAGGAGCAGGAGGTAAAGAAAGACAGACTATATGAGAGCAGAGATCCTGAGAAGAGCAGAGAGACAAAATAAAATCAAATCTGGCGCAGACGGAGAGGTTGTATGCCTCCCGGACTCGTAGGTGTCCCTGGAGTTTTACATTGTTTTACTCCTGCGGTTGCAGCCGCAGTGTTGGGTTCTGGTTTGGGTTAGGACTGATATGTTACTCTGTTGAATACAGTGGTGCTGCTGTGGGACAGCCTGGGAATGTGGCGGGGGAAAACACAGGGAAAATGAGCTGAGAAATGTTTGTTTGTTTGTTTGCGGAGAAGAAAACGGAGCGCAAAACCATGTGAGTTCATCTCAGGAGAAAGACTGAGGTTTCGTTCGCTCCCGAGTCCACATGCTTTCTTCTGTCAGGAGCTTGTGTGTGTAGAAGTGTGTTTTGTGCATGAATATCCAGCTAGAGAGAGAGGAGGTGGGGCTTTTCTCCACCCTGCTGTGTGATTGGTGGTTTGCTGTCTTTGCTGATGAATTGATAGAAGCTTCTCTCCTGCGGTTGGTTGAAGGGTTAATCCATCATTCACCTGTCCAGATGCACTGCAGACATTACTCTCCTCTCACCTCAACTAACTTCTCATTCTCTCCTTTCATCTCCTTCACCTCGAACCTGTCAGTCACTTTTCTTGTGCTTCACTGATGTTGAATAGTAACAATAAAATCAAATGTACATTACCGTTTGTTACATGTGATATTCTCAAAATAAAGATTTCTTTTTCAGCATCCCACCAGAATACTGTAATGACCTGTTCTCTGGTCACCAGGGAGAAATGTTGACCAACTTCAGCTTGCCCAAAATATTTCAGCCACATTACCACACTGCATGCAGTCAAACCACGTTTTCTTACATGTCTTCATTGTCAGAATTTCATCTCTCAGCTCAGTGGATTTACAATACTCTGTATGTTGGACCTGCTGAACGTCCCTGTAAATCTGGTGAAACTGCATTTAGGTTTGCAGGTGATGCAGGGGTCTGTTCGCTGAGCTGAGACCTGCACTGAAAATATGCTCATCCAAGAAAAGCCCACGTAGAACGCAGGAATGACAAGGTCTCTGTGTTTCAGATTTTGCTGGTTCAGACTCTAATCTTGAATTTAAAACTCTAAGCACTGGTATGATTAGTGTAGGAAGAGAACATTGAAATGCTTGTGTTTTTTCTGTCAATAAAGTGTATATCATAACATATGGCAAAGTAGCTTTTCAGTGTACATAGTGCACAAATACAGTGTTTTAATATCATCTGGATTTTGCTGGATTTTATCTGCCTCTCCTCCTGTGAAAACACTTTTTTTTTTTGTAAAAAAATAAACGTGAACTGTACACATGCAGTACATATTTTGTGGTTTTGTAAGTTGAGCGTGGAAGTACAGCTGCCAACAGGCCAGGCACACTAAAAATGTATGTAGTCCTGTATTGCAAAGTGTTTCAGACACAACTGTCCATCACATGGCTTTGATGAATGGAATATGCTCCACCATGCTCTCTGGCAAATCATATAAAATAATTATCCTCTTATGTCTGTCTTTCAGAATGATTTTCATGTCAGCCTGCATGCAGATGGATAGATTTTTATGCCAGAGCAAATAGCAACTGGAAGTCAGAGCGCCGGATCACCCACGTTGCAGTGCTGGAGCAGCTTTTCAAGGTGTTGCATTGGCCTCAGTTACATTCCAGCGTTTGTGAGCAGCACCTGCTTTGGGGCTCATGTGCATGCTGAAGTAAGAGGTTTCTGATTTGCCATCAGTGGCAACATGTGAAACAACTCAAATAACATTTTAGTTTGAACGGTTGCAGCATCACTGCCATGTTTTCAACAACTGAGTGAAGCTTAAATTGTCTTGTGGTTTAAATCTCACACTAAGAGGCTTTAACTCTTTTATATAAACACACACATAGTTGCACACAGACCCGCAACATGCCTCCATTCGTCTTGTACAACCACCTCTACCCTAATTCCCTTTCCCCTTCTCTCCCATCACCCCCTCACCCTTTTACCCAGTGCTTTTCTCCACCCCTTGTCCCATTCAATATATGTAGTGTACTCAAGGCAGCTATGTTGGTGGTGGTCCAAAGGAAAGCACCTACCACACACGCGCACACACACACACACACACACACACACACAAACACACACAAACACACACTCGGACACACACTGCGAGGGTGGTAATCCAACTTTCTGTGAACCATGTGGAAGCCATTGCTGTGTAATCTGTTGTAATTGTGTTGTATTTGAGAGAGAGCTGGTCTACATTACCTACTTCATTACCACAGTGTGTGTGCGTGCGTGTGTGTGTACACTGCTAAGAACAAGAGACAGAGGGAGAAAGGGATATGTGGGGAAAAGAAGGGGGAATCGTGACCAGCATGATGAGACACTATTCACAAGTTGTCATAGTTTTCTTCCACACATCAACATCCCTCGTAAACATTTGAATCAACCTTAAAGTGCATGTAGTGTATCAAACATACCACTGACCACGCTCCATCTGTACAGATATATACATTCAAGGGCACACACACACACACACACACACACACACACAAACCTATACACCATTACACACATAGATTGCATAATTACACATAATGGATTAAGGGCTACTAACACCAAATGTAAATCTAGCGTGTATGAAAACTCCACAGACCTCACTCAGTGTAGTTTACCTGTAAACAAGCTGAAATGAGCCATGTAATATATGCTGCTCTGCTGAGTTGATCATCCAAAGAAGCCTTAATTAAAAAGTGGTACATTATGAGCTGAAGGGAAACCCGCAAAGAGCCAGTGGGCAGGAAGTGTCTGACCTCCCTCCCCGTTAGGCTAGACTAACGACAGAGTCACGTTGCAATCAGACATCACAGTCACATCCAAACTATTAGGAATACGGTGCTAGCAGCTGATGTCTGATGCTAACATACACTGTCATTAACAATCAGTCTGTATCACCAGCAAATTAACTACTGTACAGCTCTCAAGGTGAGGATGATAATCAACAGACTACAATTTAAAAAGGAAGGCCAACATGCCCATATATATATATATATTTATATATTTATACATGTGCATTGAAACCTTTTTGCTTACTGAAATTGTTCCTTCTGTCCATTCTGGCAATGAAGCATGAATGCAATTCAAATGTAGGCATTGGGAAGCTCAGCTGAAGCTAATATGATGCTTCACACAGACTAAACAGCCATATAACAGCCAGAATCGCACAGGAAATCCTACAGATTGTGGCTGTGAATAATAAAAGAGACATGCAGCCCTGAGCAGAATCTTTCTCAACATTTTTATTAACACAGGGCAAAAGTCAAAATGCTCTAGTCTTGAAGTTTGAGCACAGCAACAAGGGAGTGCAGCTTTGCAGACAGAGATTGGCAGAAACTTTCAGATAAGTTGAGCCAACCGCCTGCCTCGTCCCCGCTGGTCTGAGATCAGCCCTCCTGGGTGGGTGAATCTGGAGTGGAGCCTCCTAGTGGCATCACTCACCGAACTGTTCACCGGTCAGCCCTGCCAATGCAGCGGTGATAGATGCACTGACTTCCTGGCTGCACACTCACCTTCATCCATCCTCCGGGAGAGAGAGGAAGAGGAGAGAGAAAGGAGTGATAGAGGAGGGAAAGATGGAGATGTAAGCATCGAGAGCGAAGCAGAGCCAGAGAGGGGAAGACATTCAGAGGAAAGTCCAGTCTCTCAGCGCCCTGCAGAGAGAGATAAATACGAAGGGCAGTCTGATACATGAGCTGATGAATGATTGAGCTAACACCTCCTCCAACAGCCTTCCCACCACCTTCCTCTTCTACACACATCCTCAATCCCTCTGTTTATTTATTTACTTCAGCAGAGCAGCATGGGACCAGAGAGGAGAGGTGATGAATGGAACGGAAAATACAGGGCAGGAGCAACATTTGGACTCTGTGTGTGTGCGTGTGTGTGTGTGTGTGCATGTCTGTGTGTGTGTGTGTGTGTGTGTGTGAGTGTGTGTGTTGTACTTACATCCTTGTGAGAACAAGTTTCAAGTAATGGCATTTTTGCAAAGTGATGTAACTTTGGTCAGTCGGCACTTCTTCCACAGGCCAGTATATGGTTAGTAAATAAGGGTTTAACAATGAGATTAGAACAAGAAGTAACCACCAGGAGCCAAAAGTCACAGCCGGTGTGGACGTGCATCAAGATTCAGTTCCTCAAAAAAAAACAAAAAAAAGCCTCACTGTATTGACGTCAGTGGGAAAGACCCCAACTTTTCTCTCAGGATACAACGTTCAAAACAGCTTGTGGTCTCCCTGGTGTATTTACTCAATACTTTTAAAAGCAGTACTGAAAATAGACATCTGTGTTGTTGAAGACACAAAGCCGAGTCACAGGATTAAATTGCGACATGATCCTGGAAGTATTGTTTAACATGAGAGGTGTCAACATTTTCTTCCCAGTTGGGCAACAGACAAACTGAAATGTTGGCACAGGTTACTGTGACAACAATAAGAGCAAGTTAATGAATTTACTTATTTCCTAGTCAGAATAATACAATGCACTGCAATGTTGGCTTGAGACAAATGTACCTGATGCAGATTTTAAAGGAATAGTTCAACATTTTTTGAAATGAATGCTTTCTTGAAGAGAGAGGACTGACACCGCTCTCATGTCACAGTAAATAAGAAGCTAGAGTCAGAACAGTTAGCTTAGCATAAAAACAGGAAAAACAGGAAAAACAGCTAGCCTGGCTCAGTACAAAGGCAACAAAGTCCACCTGCCAGCACCCCTAAAAGTCACAAATCAACACATCAACACCTTTGTTTAATGCGTACAAAGCCTAGATTTTAAAATTTAGAAGTTTTGGTTTTATGCAGCTGAATATTTCTTGACTGAGACATGACTCTGTAGTCTTGGCATCACTGTGAGGCTACCAGCAGGGACTCCAGGAAGTCAGAGCAATGCTTAGCTGTTAACTGTCTGTAGTTTAAAGTTCAAGTTCTATTCTTTAACTATCAGCAGTCATGGACTTGCCATACACATGGAGTTGCAGACTCTCTGAGTCTTTCATACTGTGCACACTTTCCATGAGCTCTGCCCAAAATAAAATAAACATGCCTGTTATCGAGATGACGTGAAGTCAGGGCGCACTGTCCTTTTCTGTATTTTTACGTGACTTCAAGCCTTTGCAGCTTCATGCACTCTAACATTTATGCTGAGCATGCAGGTGACGTCTATAAAACTGAAGGGTTTGGTGCTTAGAAAGAATAGGATGGAAATTGAGATTGGCCGGTGGTGACAGCATCATGTTCGTGCTGGCCGCGTGCCAACACAGCCGTCTCACCTTCAGGCTTGTGTAAGAGCAGCTTCAGTTCACTCAGTCAAACTTCATTCGTCTTGTCTCCACTCTTTCCTCCTTTAGGAAAACTGGAGAGTGGTATGGGTCACAAAGCCGTCACACAAACAGACACTCGCGTTTTCCAGTTGCCGTTTCAACTGACTCCCATGTCTCTGTATCTGTAATGTGGTTGGAAACACCTTGAAAAAAAAATGCAACACAGAGAATCAGAAATACTCTGAATTTTAATTTTATTTATATAGGCCAAAATCACACAGTACAGTCGTGGTGTAACATGTAACACTACATTCAAATACTGTACTGAAGTACTACCTTGAGGTATTTGTACTGTACTCAAGTATTCGCATTTTCTTTACATAAAATTTCAGAGGCTTCTGTATATTTCACACAATATCAACTAGTTATTTTAGATTAAGACTTTGCTGACAAAAACTTATAGGAAGGTCGTTATAGATGATTATTATCATTATTATTTTGAATTTCTTTTCCATACATATCGCAATAATATAGTTGTTCTAGGTGGTGCTAACCGAGGCAAAGATGATAAAAACATTGTAACTTTAATGAGCAGAGATCAGAAGAAAAGGAGAAGGGAAATGAACAGAAATGATTACGGTTCCTTGTAAGGTTCGAGATCATTTAAAGTCTGAGTTGTCAGAAACATACATCCACATGCAAAGCGGATAAATTAAATTTAAAATTAAAATGTTCACAAACGTCAAGAAGCTGGAAGGTAAAGAGAAGATTTTTTGGAGGAACATGCAGGACCCTGATCTATTCCTCTCTCCTTGTTTCCTTGTTTCCTTCATACAGATTTGACATGTAGAGAATTCCATCTCAATGTGTGAACACTTGGCTCTTTGCTGGTTTATTTACGAAGAAATCCAAGTGTTATGAAGACTGTGTGTGCATGTGTGTGATTTTCTTTGCTTGTGTATAAATGTTTACATGTCCCAGGAATGTTCTGAAATGTGATCTACTCACCAGAGAGTGCCAACAGCCGCATAAATGCTCATGCACACACACACTCTCTCTCTCACACACACACACACACACACACACACACACACACACACACACACACACACACACACACACACACACAGCTCTGCCTGGGTGTGCTGGTTATACGGTTGGTTAGATCAGTTTATTCAGTGCATTCCTCTTCCATCCAAAACTGAACACACAGCACAGAAATGTCCTGGAGAAATGTATTGTCTTTTTACACACACACACACACATACACACACACACACACACACACACACACACACACACACACACACAATATGACATTATTGTGGTGTTGGTTGCATCAGGCCAGAAGGACAAATAATGAATCAGAGCTTGGATAAGTTGACTTGACCTCACATAAAACAAATTCTGCAGAGCTGCGCAGGCACCACTTGATACCGAACCCCCACCCACACAACACACACGTACACACACACACACACACACACACACACACACACTCACGCACGTACACACGGAGGAGAGTAGGCCAGGGGTGAGCACGGCTGTTCTGTTTGACAACTAATGAAGCAGGCCTCAAAGACAAGATGGCACTAGCTGCCATTTCCACTCTGAACACACATGCATACACATATACACACACACACACACACACACACACACACACACACACACACACACGGGCACACTTCCATCCATGACTCTGAATAACAGTCACAACAAATGAAAGTGGTTGTGAGGGGGAAACTTTCCTCATTGTCTGTTTTAATTTGAGTCTTATTTAACGAGTTGAGAATCAAACGCTGGATAAGGGGGTGGGCGGCAGGCGAGGCGTCGTGCAGAGACGACAACAGACGCTGAGAGGGGGAGAAGAAGAAGAAGACGACAGAGAGACATCAGACTCCATCAGTCTGAAAATAGAGCAGTTTTTTGTTTCATCCGACAGGGAGAGGTGTCGATAATTAGGCTCTGTCAGGTAGAGTGGGAAGTGTGTGTGTGTGTGTGTGTGTGTGTGTGTGTGTGTGTGTGTGTGTGTGTGTGTGTGCAGAGTCTTCCTGACAGTATGTGCTGAGAGCATTGTAAATGCAGGGGTAATGGTTGTCAGTTTGCGACAGCTATAAATGGCCCTTTAGTTCTCTTCTCAGCACTACATTGACACATACACCCTCTCTCTCTCTCTCTCTCTCTCTCTCTCTCTCGCTCTCACACACACACACACACACACACACACACACACACACACACACACACACACACATTTTTATTTTCATGTTCATCGACTTAATTATCATCAGCACCAACACAACGCAGCCTCTCCACTCGAGGGACCGATACTGGGAACAAAGACTCTGAAGGTTCCCATGCAGCTTGTTAACATCAGGTACTTGTAAATAAAGAGATTGCATGAACCTGTTTGACTGGCAAATTATTGTAATGGAGTATTTATTGTTATATAAGGAAGAGTTTTATTTCAAAGAGACACAAGATTAAATCACTTTAATTTCAAAAACAATGTCAGCGAATGAATTAATACTTATAAAATGACAAGTTGCAGGTTTTTCAGGGAGTGTTATAGTGCCATTATTGAATGTAATGAAATATGAGACTTTTCTTTTTTAAGTCATCTGCCTTAAGAGGTTATTATGATTTAATTTATGTATGGTCTACCAGTATGCTTCTGATCACCAATTCTTATGCACAATATCAATTAGTGCATAAAATAACCTGAGTGGAAGCATCAGATTTTCAGGGAAAAATTGCAAAAATTATTTTTACAGTTTGCTGAGGCAGAAAACTTATTATACTCAAAAGGGAGAGAGAGAGAGAGAGAGAGAGAGAGAGAAACAAAGACAGAGCAGAGGACTCAGGTTCTTCCCACCTAGTTTGTGTTGCATGTCACCCTCCTTTGTATCACAAGAGACAAATTCATTCATTAAAAAAGGATAGAAACTGAATACAACTTAGGTGGAAAGGTGCAATGAAATTTAACGGTGGATCAGCGTTACTGGTGTTCAGCTACTTGAGTAATGATCTGACATCCTCTTGGTTATACTCACATAAAGGCAGCTGACAGAGAGTGCAGATACAGATGCACTGATTCACATTTATTTGAGCAGGATTTCAGTAATTTGCTTGAAAGTTGTGCAACAATTTAACAAATGTCTTGATGATCTACGGTGTGTTTTATTTTTTATTTTACAATTGAATAAAGTAAAGAAGAGTAAAGTTTTAGATTAATTTGATCCTTGAGACAGAGGACATTTTGACATGTCACAGCAGGAAAAGCACAGGTGCAAATAATAAAGCGAATGATTGTGCACGCTGGTTCACTGTGACACTGTTACACACCATCATTACTGTTAATGGTCACACCTGTGTTTTTCCCACTATGATAAGTCAAATGCTCTCATGTGAAAAAGGCCTGATAGTTTTTCTGACGTCATATTAAAAAATATATAAATGGAAAATGTTAAAAACAAATAAAAACAAAAAAGCTGGACGTGGACGCATGTTAACATTATGAGACAGAGGTAAAGAAATACCGTTTGCTATAAACAGGTTGTGTAAGATGGTAATCATGTGGGTGCTGAGAGATGATTGTCATCCTATAAAAAGGGTAAAGGGCTAATGCGTTGCATTTGAAAAGGGATCCCTGAAAAGAAAACTCGTCTTGGCTACTAAAATAGATTCTAAACGATCCCTCTCTGTCTCAGTTGCTCACATAAATACACACTGCAGTGAGGTCACAGTTCAGACAGCTGGATAATAACATTACAACTAATGGATTCTCATCGGTGTATTCATAAAGGTTGTCCTCTCGTTTTCTCTACGCATGAGCACGTGCAGTGTATGTGTGTGGGCGCACGCAGAGAAGGCCGTTTTCAGTGGTTTCATGTTGCATCTCGGGGATGCTGCGGTAACTATACCCAGAGTGCTTTGCTGCGCGGACAAGTCCGTGTGGGGAGTGAGCTGGTGAGCCTAACCCTAACCCGCATCACAATTCATGTATCTGCCTCACAGAATCACAGAGTTACAGCCCAGCAATAGAAACCGGTTGAAATGGTCGAGTAGACTCCAGCTCGGTAGCGTTGGATGCATTATTATTATTTATTAATCATGTATTTATTATTATTATTTATTATCATTTAATTTGGGGATTTTTTTTTATTTTTGTCAGATATCCCCCTGCGAACAGGGGGTGGAAACAAGCAGCCATGTTTTGAATGGCAGGGATTCTTGAAACTACAATCTATTTAGTAGTTTTGTGTACAGTTTCATAATTTTACACTGTCATCAGGGGATGATGGGAAAAATGAATGGAGGAAGTACTGACAGGATTGGTTGGATCAAAACGCTGATAGTAATTGGCTAATAATCACTGAATGTCAGATTGGGAATGTAACTTTTTGTGAAACCAAGAGTGTACAGACTAAATTTGACATAGACTATCCTCAGCAACAACAATTGATAATTCAGACACAGCATATTTCAGCTCTGTCTAAAGTGAGTGTCCCTAGCAATTTCTGGTTTATAATAAACCAGGTATTATATAAATATACCATCCCTTGGTCCAGTTTAAGTGGCCAGGTCGTGGATGCACCAGGACTCAGATTATTCCTGTTATTCCATTGTTACTATGCAGGGCATACACCAGAATTTAGACACAGCCATAATCTCCACAACACTGTCGTGTTAATAGTAATTTAAAAACTAGACATTTGAAACCCACCTTGACCAAATGCCAACCAACCTCGGCAGGGCCTTCCTCGGCGATAATGGCCGAACAACTTGATGATCCCGGGGTCCACTACCGATGATGTGTCTTTAAAAAGTTAGAGGGAAACACAAAAACAACAAATAAAGACATGAAACTAGCATAGAAAAACTAAAAACTGTGAACATAATCATACTCCCTGTCCTTAATTAAGAACCTTGACTAATTGACAACAAAAAATCAGGGTCTCATCTGCCTTGTGGGAGTGGCCTGTTTCCCAGGGGTGACAGTTGTCTGCTCAGAGGAGCAGGTGAGCAGTCATGACAGGATGCTGACATGTTGTCTAAGGCTGCTCAGCTCGCCAGGAATGCAGGGAACTGGCCTTAATTGTTTACCACCTCATCGGTCCACTATTTTTACAACTAGCTGTTCCCAGATTTTTTTTTTATAGCTGCTGGTGTTGTGGTGTGGATTTACAGAAACGCAGTCATATCTAAGTTTATTTAAAGAGCTCCCAGGCACAGAAAGATATCCCTGTTTAATGGAGTGACATTTATTACTCGGCCACAAATAGCCTCACTGCTGTTTGGAACTGGAATAGTTAGCTTTTCTCTGTGGAGGGAGCAGTCGTTTGGAGTGTTACTAATGTGAGGTGACAGGTAAACTTGTGAGCCTCTCCCAGATACCAGCACCCACTGCTGCGACTCTGTGTGAGAGTGTGTGTGTGTGTGTTTGTGGCGTTGTGGGGGAGTAGCCAGCAGTGTGTCCAGGCAGTAATCAGGTCATAAACTCCATCAGGTTCTGTTTTCTCTGGAAGACTTCGGAGGGACGAAGAGGAAGGAGGAAGGTGGGCGAGAAGGAAGGAGGCAGTAAAACTCTGGTTAGCTCCGTCAGCTCTCCTTCAGTCAACAGTGAGATGGAGAGGGAGGGGTAGCGAAGGCAGAGGAATGAGGAGAACATAAAACTTGCAGGGAAAAGGAGGGGGAAGTCAAACAGGTTGGCAGAGAGCGCAAGAGCAGCAGGACAAAAAAAATATATGGCTTCTTTGGGGTTTAAAAGTATTTGTAAAAATGGTTTATAGAATGTTACAGCCTTCTGCAGT